>NW_017670622.1:183908-368426 GCF_001879085.1 Nicotiana attenuata
CACTTAGTTATTATCATTAATTTCCTTAAAATGTACATAAATGGTAATTGGGTATATAAAATATAATTATAGTAAAACTTGAATAGGGAGGGTAATATGGTTTTATTTAGTGTATAGTAATGTAAAAATTCCTGTAATTAATTAGTGCACCTTGATGGGTATATTTTTGGGTGGTTTGCATGAATTGGTTTTGTGCTGGTATTTAGATTTTGTCTCCATTTTTTGATTTTATTGTGAAAATGACCCTTTTAAGTTTAATGAAAATATCTAGACTAAAACACCTTAAGATATCAATATTCTAATTGGTTAAAGCTAGTCTTCAATTCCCAATTGGTCGTATTTCTTTTTTCTTGAAGAAAGATCGTTATGCTCAGCGTGTTCGATCTAATGCTCCAATTTACCTTGTTGTCGTCCTTGAATACTTTGTTGCTGAGGGGTTGGAATTACTAGATTTACACTCAAAGAAGGCCTAAGATTATTGTTTAGAGCTGGATCTTTTTTGTTTTGATATGGACCACTCTTTTGTCTGGTTTAGTGGTATGCCTATTAGTCGGGCGTACTAGCAAAGGTAAGATTAGGAATGAAGATATACGGGGCAAGGTGAAAGTGACCTACAGGGTGGACAAGATGAGGGAAGCGAGACTAAGATGATTTAGGCATATGAAGAGGAGGAACCCAAATGCCCCAGTGAGGAGGTGCGATAGGTTGGCAGTGATTGGTCTATTGAAAGGTAGAGATAGACCGAGAAAGAATCGGGATAGATGGTTAGACATGATATGGCGCATCTTTAGTTCACCGAGGACATGGCATTCGATAAGAGAGCATGGAGGTCGAGGATAATGGTAGAAGGTTAGTAGGTAGTCAAGCGATTTCTCTCTTTTTTGTGGGAGAGCATGGTTCTAGTTTAGAGCACCTTATCTGCTCACTTTATTACTTATTATTATTTTTATTATTATTATTATTATTATTATTATTATTATTATTATTATTATTATATTCTTCAATTTTATTACTATTGTTATTTCTGTTGCTTTAATTATCTTGCTATTATTTCTGTCAATACTTTTCCTTTCTTCAGTATTTTCATCATAGATTTTTTGCTCTTATATTTTTTCAACAATTTCCTACCTTATATAAGGTAAGGTCTGCATACACTCTACTTGATAGATTAGAAGTATCTTGTTTTATGTTTTGATGATCTAACAAACTTACTATCAAGAACTAGATAAGGAACCTGTTACACATTCTCAAGACCTTAAGATCGAAAGGTTCCAGTTTGGGATATGGTTCAACTCTTCCGGGTCAAAGGAACAACTGAGGGAACAGGTCGCTACCAGCTGCCGAGGTAACTGTACGAAGTCAACTCTCCAGCTGGAAAAGTTGTTGCCTGCACACGTTACAGTACAGGAACAGTGCAGCAGTCAACTTTCTAAGGAAGGATTTTTACCTACCTTGCTTACATCATTGTAAGTGATGTCACACATGTTTATTAACATCAATGAAGGTAAAACAAAGTGACTTGAACACTTAGAGAATTCACTCAAGATCTCTCACGTGATTGATCATCCAGCAAGCAATTCTCAAGTGCATCAAGAACAAAGAACAAAACAACTATGGACTAGTTCCCACATCAAGTTATTGTATGTCTTTAGTTGAGTTGTAACTTTGTAATAGTTCTTCAAGTGTAATTCCTATATAGCTTGTTTAGAAGTATTCTGTAGGAAATCCTTTGTGAATCTTAAATCCTTGTGTTTGAGTCTTGGCTAGAGTTAGTCAAGTTGTAAAGTCTTTATAATAGAGTTATTACAAAGTAGCTTGTAATAGAGTATTACAAGTTAGTGAGGGATTAAGAGGTTAATTCCTAGGTTGCATAGAATGTAATCTAAAAGTTGCTCAGTAGTGAAGTTGAAATCCTACAAGGGTAGGCCGTCGTTTGTAATCCCGTTGAACTGGGAATTTGTCACGTAAAATTCCTCTTGTGATTTACTTATTGCAATGTGCGTGTGCTCTATTGAACTTTATAGAGAACCTGGTTCTCTATAGAGTTTAGTGGTCCCTTATATTCTACCAATTGGTATCAGAGCAGGTTCTTTCTATTCGGTTAACACCTAAAAAGGATCCTCATGGCTGCTCCTCCAAACTTCGAAGAAGGCCGGTCTACGTATAGACCACCTAGATTCAATAGTCAGTATTATGGATGGTGGAAAACTAGGATGCATGACTTCATCATGGCTGAAGATTCTGAGCTATGGGATGTCTTATGTGATGGACCATTTGTCTCTACCAAGAACCTTGGCGACCTGTAGCCATTCCCAAGACAAGGAAGGAATTCAATGATGTTGATCGAAAGGCAGTGGAGAAGAATTTTCGTGCAAAGAAAATTCTTGTTTGTGACATTGGTCCTAACTAATACAATAGGATATCAGCATGTCAGTCAGCCAAGAAAATTTGGGAAGCTCTTCAGACAGCTCATGAAGGAATAACACGGGTTAATCAATCCAAGATAGACATGCTTACAACTGACTACGAGCTCTTTAGGATGAAAGATGATGAATCTATTCAAGTTATGCATACCCAGTTCACCTCTATCATTAATGAGCTTCACTCTCTTGGTGAAATCATTCCAAGAAATAAGCTTGTCAGAAAAATCCTCAGTGTGCTGCCAAGTACTTGGGAAAGCAAAGTGAACGCCATACAGAGGCTATGGACTTGCAGGAGCTAACCATTGATGAGCTTGTCGGTAATCTGAAAACATATGAAATAAAGAAGAAGAAGGACAGTGAAAGAAGAGAGCTCAAAAAGGAGAAGCTGGTCCTCAAAACAGACACTAATGGTTCAAGTGATGAGGATAGTGATATGGCTTACTTAACAAGAAGATTCTAGAAGATGGTTCGCAGGAATGAAGGCATTCTAAAAGGGGGAAGTTCTAGCAAGCCAAAAAATTATGATCTCTGCCATAAATGTGTCAAGCCAGGACACTTCATCAAGGATTGCCCTCTCCTAAGGCAAGATCAGTACAAAAATAACTTTGAGAAAGCAGCAAGAGGCACTTGTTCCTGATAAACGCTTCAATAGAAAAAATGTCACTGACAACGTTGTAAAGAAAGCTCTTGCTGCATGGGGAGACTCCTCCAGCGAATCTGAAGAAGAAATGATCATGGTGATAGTTCAATGATGCCAGCGAAAAGTGAAGCAACTGAGTATGATTCAATATTTGCCTTGATGGCTCAGTTTGATGATGATAAAGATGATAACGATGATGAGGTAAATTTTCTGGATGTTCAGAGAAATCTGAAATCTTACTCTCCTAAAAAACTCATATTATTGGCAAATATGTTAATTGATGCTTATCACAGTCTTATAAATGATAAAGATACTTTGACTTTAGAGATAGGAGAAGCAGAACGGACCATAGATGACATAGTAGTCACTGTAGTTGATCTAAAGGAAACAATTGAGAACCCGAAGAAAGATAAGGATGCCTTAGATGAAAAAATTGCAAATGTGGAACAAGAAAGAGATGATCTATGGTTGTTGTGGTAGACCTAAAAGAGACTATTGAGACTGTAAGTAGGGAAAAAGAAGTCTTAATTGAGAGTTGCTAGCATTAACCATGAGAGAAATGACCTACTAGTGGTGGTAGTGGATTTGAAGGAAACAATTGGGGAACTTAAAATGGAGAGTAGGCCTGAAAATTCTCAAAAAGGAAAGGAAGTTGCAAGCGAGGCACACATTAAGCTTGAAAGTAAGTTAAATTCAATGAAGTCTAGTCTGTGTGCTGAGCTTGAAAAAAACAAACAACTTCAGGAAGAACTAGTTAGAGTGAAGAGTGACCTTGAAAAATCACTCAAGCGGACCTGGTCCTCTGATGCTATCACTGCCATGTACACCAACAATGGAGGAAACAGGCAGGGGATTGGGTTTCAAAGGGAAAATATTCCCTACAACCCTCAGAGCAAGTACGTTACTGTACCTGACAATTGGCTTTGCACTCACTGCGGTAACAATTGGGCACTTTAAAGAAAACTGTAAGGCCAGATTTCAGTCACAATAGAAAAACAAATCTTTTGCTAAAAAAAGTAACTACTGGTATACAATGTCCTTCATATAAAAAACGCATGATGCCTGCTTGGACCAGAAGATCCCTTATTCACTCCTTTCCTCATTACAAGGGACCTAAATTTTCTTGTGCAAGGAACAGTGAAAGGAAGCAGCATATAATGGTACATGGATAGTGGCTGTTCAAAGCATATGACTGGAAGTACAAATGATTTCCTTTCACTTAAGGCCCTGCAAGGAGGGAGTGTATCCTTTGGAAATGGCAAGGAAGGATACATTCTGGGAGTTGGAAAGATTGGGAAGTCTCTCTCTCACTCAATCAAAAATATGTACTACGTGAACGAGTTGAAGTACTGCTTGCGAAGTGTTTCCCAAATCTGTGACAGGGGAAACAAGGTGGAATTTGTGTCAAAAATCAATACAGTCACAAACCTGGTGACTGATGAGGTGGTGCTAGTGGCAAGCAGGGGAGGAAAGAAATACATCTTCGTTATAGTGGACGACTACTCCAGATTCACCTGGACACTGTTTCTCAAAACCAAGGATGAAACCTTTGAAGTGTTTGTTGCCTTCGTAAAAAAGATTCAAGTGAAGATGGGTTATAAAGTAGCCTGCATTAGGTCCGACCATGGGACAGAGTTCGACAATGTCAAATTTGATGTGTTCTGCACTAAAAATGGCATCACTCATAATTTTTCAGCTCCAAGAACACCTCAACAAAATAGTGTTGTAGAGAGAAAGAATAGAACTCTTGAAGACATGGCAAGAACAATGCTAATTGACAGTGGGATCGCAAAGTATTTCTGGGCAGAAACTGTCAATACTGCTTGCTACTTGGTGAACATGTGCATGATCAGGCCCTTTTTGAACAAAACTCCATATGAACTGTTGAATGGAAGGAAGCCCAAGCTGACACATCTAAGGACTTTTGGGTGTAAATGCTAAGCTCTTGGAAAATTCAATGCCAAAAGTGATGAAGGAATTTTTCTGGGATACTCATCCCAAAGCAAAGCTTACAAAATATACAACAAAAAGACTCAATATGTTGAGAAAAGTATACATGTGATCTTTGATGAAGCTCACCTCTCCTGTTAGAAGGATAGACGTGTTGGCCAAGATAGAGAGCCCTTATTTGTTCCAGGTGAAGTGATTGACATGGCAAATGGAAAGGCAGACGTGATGAGCCATATCAAGGAATCCAGTGAAGATGATGCAAATACATCTCCATCCATTGGAGAGGAACCTGGTTCCCCGATTACAACAACTGAAGCTGAAAACAGAGTTGTTCATACAGTCCAAGGTACTCCACTCGCTAAAGTAAGAAGCGCCCAAGAACCTCAGTCAGACATACCTGGGTCCTCTACCAATGAGATTCAGGTACCAGGTTGGTATTCAGGAACAAACTTGATGAGTTTGGAAATACAATAACAAATAAGGCAAGGCTGGTAGTTAAAGGCTAACATCAGGAAGAAGGGATTGATTATGATGAAACATTTGCTCCAGTAGCTCGAATGGAAGCCATTAGAATTCTTATTGCCTTTGCATCTCATTTGGATTTACACTATTCCAAATGGATGTCAAAAGTGCATTTCTAAATGGCTACCTGAAAGAAGAAGTCTATGTTAAGCAGCCTCCTGGGTTTGAGTGTCACGAGCATCCTGAGCATGTGTTCAAACTGGACAAGGTATTATATGGGCTAAAGCAGGCTCCCCGGGCTTGGTATGAAAGGTTGTCAAAATTCCTTCTAGAAAATGGCTTTATAAGAGGGAAATTGACAACACTCTTTTTCTGAAGAAACGAGGGAGGAACCTGCTCATTGTTCGGGTATATGTTGATGATATCATCTTTGGAGCCACAACTGACACTCTCTGTGAAGAATTTGCAAAACTCATGGGGAGTGAATTCGAGATGAGTATGATGGGAGAATTAAATTTCTTCCTTGGACTTCAAGTGAAGCAATCTAAGAAGGGAACATTGATAAGTCAGCATAAGTACATCAAGGAGCTACTGAAAAGGTTTGACATGGAAGCATCAAAGGCCATCAACACCCCTATTGCCACAGCTACCCGTCTAAACATGGATGAACCTGGTTCCCCTGTAAATCAGACCATGTATAAAGGGATCATAGGGTTACTCCTGTATCTCACTGCAAGCAGACCAGACATTGTTTTCAGCGTGGGTCTTTGTGCAAGGTTTCAATCCAATCCAAAGGAATCTCATCTGACTGCTGCCAAGAGAATACTGAGATATCTCAAAGGAACGCAGGACCTGGTTCTCTATTATTCCTCAGGTGACAGCTTTCATCTTATTGGGTATGCTGACGCTGATTATGCAGGATATCTAGTGGACGGGGAAAGCACGCCTGGAATGGCACATTTCCTGGGTTCTGTATCTCATGGGATACAAGGAAGCAAAACTTTGTGGCACTCTCAACTGTAGAAGCAGAATATGTAGCAGCTGCTTCTTGTTGTGCTCAGTTGCGGTGGATCAAGCAGCAGCTGGAAGACTTTGGAGTGTTCTTAGACTGTGTGCCTCTCTTATGTGACAACACAAGTGCACTCAATATAGCCAAAAATCCAGTCCAACATAAGAGAACCAAGCACATTGATGTGCGTCATCACTTTCTTACAGACAATGTTGAAAATGGGCTCATTTGCACAAAATTCTGTAGCACTAAAGATCAGATTGCTGATATATTTACCAAAGCTCTAAGCAGAGAACACTTTGAGAAAAATCGTCTGGCATTGGGGTTGATAAAACCCAATTGAGAACTTGGTCCCTCAATGACTGGCTATGAAAGAAATGCTCAGGCAAAATTAGCTAAAAAGTGTTTTCTGGCAAAGTCTAACTCATCTCTATAACGTCACCGGTAGACACGCTTGATGATTAAAGAGCAAATAAGGAGTTGAGGCAGTATACGCTGGTAAAAGGGGGAAAGCTTACAGATGCAAGATTAGTTAGGGAACCTGGTTCTCCTGACATAGGTTAGTAGTTTCTCTATTGTCTCATGCACAATTTTGAGCGGTTAAAACAAGTGCCACATCATCATCATGTCATTTTTCATTCTTGTGTCTTTTGAACCCAAACGTCTCACCCATTAATATTCGACCCAACTCCCCAAAAACTGCCACCCTTTCTAACCTCTCCCTCATCCATCATAAATACATCTATCACTGTCATAACACTCTTCACATCAACACTTCAATTTTTTTTCTTCTTTGTTCTCTCTTCAGTCTACCAAATCCTTTCTCTTCTTCTCACCATGGCTGAAAACCAAATAACTTCTAGTGTTCCAAGCAAACCTACACTGAGTCCTCACCAGTTGAAACACCAACACTAGATTCCTCTCTCCACACTACTACTAGCCAAAACCCTAGGACAGAGTCACCCCCACATTCCGTCTTCTCTCCTACCCAATCGAGTTCTGGTTCTCATAAGAGTTGCAAATCCTCGACTCCCAAATAATTTGTAGCCCAGAACTCTCCTCCTCTTTTGCCAAAAAAAGGGGATGAAAAGAGTACTACTGACAAAGATGAAAATCAGGAAATCTCAAGTTCTCCTATGAAAGAAGGGTCAAAGGTAGATCAAACTGAGGGTTTCGAGAACGTTGACTCATCAAAGATTGCTCCTGATCTTTTGTCCACAGGTAAAACTTCTTTCTCTCCTAAGTTTATCATGGGTATACAAGAGAAAGAAGCAACAGAGAACATGTTGTCCATCGCTAATGAAGGGGTTTTTGTCGAAGGAGATAAGGATGGGTCAAAGACTCAGGGGGAAGAGTCTCAAACTATTGGAGAGGGTAAAGAAATTGTGCCCATTGAACCATCTGCACAGGAAGGTGCTACTGGGGAACCTTCTGGAGGAATTGATCCCCCTTTGAAGGATTCAACTTAGGGATCCTCTCCAGAACCCTAGGTCAGCACTGACCCTGCTCCCTCTCCTCATTTTGATGCTCAGCCTTTGTCTGTAATTATGCCTGAGAAAAGATCTGTGCTAGAAAAGACAAAGATATTGGGGAAAGTGATGAGGATTCAGATGATTTTCCAATAGCAAGCTTGACTAAGTGAAGACCAATAGTTGCTCAAGATTCTACTCCTAAGCGACCCACTACAAGGTTGCAAAGGAAAGAGGCTCTTGAATCTGCTCTTAAAGACAGCCAAGCTAAGTCAAAGAGAAGAAGGTTGGTGAAAGATGGAAAAGTTGTGAGTGAGAAAGTGCATGTTGTGGATGTGGATGAAGAAGAAGCCGAGGAACCTAGTTCCTTGACTAGAAATCTCTCACAGAGGCATGCTCTCCCCAAGCCAAAAGAGGGATCTTCTGTGTCTGCTAAAAGTCTGACTAAGTCTGATGATGTTGTTGCTAGTGAGAATGTGGTGCAAGAATGTGGTGATAAGTATATGGAAGAGTTCGGTGTTGTTGTGATGGAAGAATTGGGTGCAAAATCTGTGAAGTCTGATGAAAAAGGGAAAAAATTTTGCAAGTCTACTAAGAGAAACTGATACTAATTAGGAACATGGTTCCTCAAAGAAGGCCCGAGTTGGTGATCCAAGGAGTGCTGGAAAAGAGAGATTGAGAAGTCAAAATATAACGACCCAGCCGGTCATTTAATGAGTTACCGCTCTGTTTCCCCCATTTTTGATTTCTTGTGTGTTTTTCATCTATATTTCATCATATCGTGTTGGTGGTGTTGTGTCCGGAGTGGTCTTGGGGTGGAATGAGACACTTAGTCTCTTAAGTTGGTTATTTAGTTGGTAATGTTAACCGGAAGTTGACTTGTGGGAAAACGATCTCAGAGATGAGTTTTTATGGTTCGGATAGCTTCCTTAGGTGATTTGGGACTTAGGAGCGTGATCGTAATGTAATTTGGAGGTCCATGGTAGATTTAGGCTTGAATTGGCGAAATTGGGAATTTGGTATTTTTCGGTCGGCAGTGAAAATCTTGATATCGGGGTCGGATTGGAATTTTCATAAATTGGAGTAGGTGCGTTGTGTCATTTGTGACGTGTGTGCAAAATTTCAGGTCGTTCGGATGAGGTTTGATAGGTTTTCGCATCGTTTGCGGAATTCGAAAGTTTTGGAATCCTTAGGCTTGAATCTGAGAGTGATTTTGTGTTTTGGTGTTGTTTTGAGTGTTTCGAAGGTTGGAATAAGTTTGACTGGTGTTATGTGACCTGTTGGCATGTTTGGTTGAGGTCCCGAGGGCCCCGGGATGATTTCGGATGGTTTACAGAGAAGTTAAACTTGAGAAAATGCAACTGGTGTTGCTGCTTCTGTCATATCCGCACCTGCGGATTGGGGACCGCAGGTGCGAGCTCCGCAGGAGCGAAAAAGAGACGCAGATGTGTGGAGGACCGCAGGTGCGGCTTGGTAACCGCATCTGCGTTACCACAGGAGCGGTAAGGCAACCGCAAATGCGAAGCTTGGCAGTGTTAAGTGAAATCCGCAGAAGCAGATATTTTCCGCAGAAGCAAAAGCACGGGTGCACTTATGGGATCGCAGGTGCGGAATTCCTGGGGCAGAAACTATAAAAGCCTTCCTTTGCAATTTTCAGCCATTCTTTCACCATTTTTGTGCGATTTTGGAGCTCCAAGTCGGCAATTCAAGGAGGAATTGAGGGGTTTCAGTGAGGTAAGTTACTTGGGCTTTGTATTTGGTGTTTGTGATGATTTTTCCACTACGTAATCATGAAATTTGTGGGGAATTTGGGGTGAAGTTGAAGGTTAGGGCTAGAGCTTTGGAGAACTTTGATTGGGGTTTTGAGGGGTCATTTGAGGTCCGATTTTGGTGATTTTGATATGTATAGACTCGTGAGGGGATAAGGATTCTAGTGTTGTGATTTTTATCGGATTCCAAGACGTGGGCCCGGGGATCGGGTTTGCCCAATTTCGGGATTTTCGAGTTAATTTGATTATTTTTGCTTGGAACTTGTTCCTTTAGCGTGTATTAATGATGTGATACTGATTTTGGTTAGATTTGGAGCATTTGGAGGCCGAGTCGAGAGGCAAGGGCATCGCGGGTTAGAGTTTTGATCGGTTTGAGGTAAGTAATGATTGTAAATGTTGTCCTGAGGGTATGAAACCCCGGATTCTACATCGTTGTACTATTTGAGGTGACGCAACGCTAGATGACGAGCGTGAGGAGCGTGCACCGTTGGGGATTGTGACTTGGGTCGTCCCGTAGCAACCATTGAGTTGCATATTTGACTGAAACTACTTGATACTAGAATGTATTACAAAGTATTTCTATGTTTTGGGTTGAATGCCATCTTTGGGCCTCGTGCCAACTGCTTGGACCTTAGGGGCTTTCTTTACTGAAATTCCTCACTGTTTGATTTAATAACTGCACTCAGTCATGCTATGTTTTACTGATTTCATAACTCAGTCTTATTTACTCTGATTTGATGCATAAATGATATTTTGGGCTGAGCACCCCGTTTTACTGTTAGCCCGAGTGGCTTGAGAGGTTTTTGACTGAGTAAGGCCGAGGGCCTATGTTGTGAGGATATCATGGGATCGGGCTGCGTGCCGCTGCAGGTTGTACTGTTTTGTGAAATATGTGAGGCAAAGGGCCTAATTTATTATGCCACGAGATGACTTGTGATAGCGCTTGGGCTGTAGGAGCCCCTCCGGAGTCTGTACACCCCCAGTGAGCGCGGGTACCCAGTGTGAGCGATGTGATGTTGCCTGAGGGGCTGTTCTTGATTTATGTTGTTGCCCGAGGGGCCGATTACGAGTGATTGTAAGGTAGCCCGAGGGGCTGGTTTTGACTGATATTATGCCCGAGGGGCGGTTTATGGTACATGTCTTGCCCGAGGAGCTGTTTATGTTTTCATCATCTTTACTCACTGTTTCATCACTTGTTTGACAACTATCGAAAGATATTTTTAAAAAGGTTTTATTGAGACTGAGTTTTTATGGGATAATTGATTTCTGTACTATTTTGGAAACATACTATTTTGCTGTAGTGCTATGATGTGGAATTATCTGCTTTCTTACTGCTCGGGTTTCATTTACTTTTATTACTTACTGAGTTGGTGTACTCACATTACTCCCTGCACCTTGTGTGCAGATCCAAAAGTTGCGGGTCGCGATAGCGAGCGCTGATCGTTTCATCCAGCGGTTCTTTCGGAGTCGGCAAGGTAGCTGCATGGCATTCGCATCCTTGCACTTCTCCTTCTTATCTTCCTCAGACTGCTTTTAGTATCTTATTCCCAGACTTTGATAGTCGTTATTGTACTTAGACAGACTTTAGTAGATGCTCGTGACTTGTGACACCCCGATGTCGGGCTTGTGTTATTTTTTCGCACTTGTTATTTAGACTTATGTTATGAGATTTTGTTAATTAATAGCTTAAAAATGACTTTTATGAAATATGGGTTTGATTTGGGATTTGTGTCGACTAGCCTAGTTTCACGATAGGCGCCATCACGACCGGGTCAGTTTTAGGGTCGTGACGCAAAAGGTGCTTTGTGGTTGCACATTTGCCCCTGATATCATAGAAGAGGCTGGTATGAGACAGTTGGTTGGGATCTGTGAGTTCCAACAGTGGACACACTTGTTCACAAGTGATGCTACTAAGGTGTATGAGGAGGAAGTTCAAAGTTTCTATGTTGACTTGTTCAAGGTTGTGGATGATCACATTTATGTCTTGGTGAATGGAGTTGATATGGTAATGGACTCTGCCTTGTTGGGGTCTATTCTTGGTGTGCCTGCTGAAGGGTTGTCTAGTGTTCAGGGAACCTGTTCTGAAAACTTTAGAAACGCAATCTTGAAGGACAGAGCAGTTCAGCAGGGGGGAACGAGTTCAGAAAAAGGCCCTCCTTCCTGTATACCAACTGCTATTTGAGATGGTGAATAAAGTATTGCTGCCTCGAGCTGAGAGAACATATATCACTTCTCGTGTAGACATGTTACTCGTGGAAGAACTGGACAACTTCACTACAATCAACCTGCCCGGGATCATGATAGAGCATATGAATAAAGTGGCAGAGTTTAAAGATGGTAATCATGGGTTCCCGTATGGGTTCCTTCTCACCAAAGTCTTTGAACACTTCAAGGTTCCTCTGGGACCGACTAAAGTGGGCACCAAGAATCAAACTTTCTCCAAAGCTACTCTTGAAGAATGTGAGTGTATTGAGAAGGTTGGAGGAGTTGGAAGCACTTCTACCATATCTCAGTTGATTAATGCTCAAAATAGTTCTACTACTGAGATAAGACAATTGAAAGCAAGGAATGTTATCCTTGAGACTCACTTAAGTCAGCTGCAAGAGTCACCTGTTTCCAGTAGCTCCCAAAGTGAAGAAGTTGCTCGTATGACAAAAGAGAATGCTGATCTCAGGAAACAGGTGGAGGACCTGAAAGAAATACTGCTCAATGAGCAAATGTCCGCGAATACTCGCATGGATCTTGTCGTCAAAACCCTTGCTCCTCCTCCAAGCCTTCTCCTTCCAGTGCTCCCTAAATAGTGTCCCCCTAGTCTCAAGTCTATGATCTAGTTTGTGGTCAAGTCCCTCAGTATCAGTTCTTATAATGATGGTTGTGGTATTTTTTTTTTGCTGTTCTAAATTGTGGATGTGGTAGTAACATTGACTTTTCTCCTGTTGCAAAATCCAAATTATGTTCATGAAAGCTTTTCCCTTTTTGTTGTTTATACCTTGCTTTTATGCTCTATTTTTAGTCATGATTGTGCGCACTTAAGTTGCATGAGTTAACTTAAAGCTAGACTTCTTTATTGATTAAAAGCCTGTTATTGATCTTTTTATGATGCCAAAAGGGGGAATAATAATTGCATAATTATGTTATGATTATGTGCACTGATTAAGGGGGAATGCAGACTCAGGGAGAAACTTAAGGTCTTTCTGGTTCACTGTCTGGTTCTGTGTGGCTCTTTTTGGGATTTTCAATTATGAGTTTGTCATCATCAAAAAATGGGGAAATTTATAGGTTATAGGTACCTTGTTTACAAGTATGTTGTTTTATCTTTTGATGATCTAACAAACTTACTATCAAGAACTAGATAAGGAACGTGTTACACATTCTCAAGACCTTAAGATCGAAAGGTTCCAGTTTGGGATATGGTTCAACTCTTCCGAGTCGAAGAAACAACTGAGGGAACAGGTCGCTACCAGCTCCCAAGGTAACTGTACGAAGTCAGCTCTCCAGTTGGAAAAGTTGCTGCCTACACACGCTATAGTACAGGAATACTGCAGCAGTCAACTTTCTGAGGAAGGCTTTTTACTTACCTTGCTTACATCATTGTAAGTGATGTCACACATGTTTATTAACATCAAGAAAGGTAAAACAATGTGACTTGAACATTTAGAAAATTCAATCAAGCTCTCTCGTGTGATTGATCATCCAGCAAGCAATTCTCAAGTGCATCAAGAACAAAGAACAAAACAACTAAGACCAGTTCCCACATCATGTTATTGTATGTCCTTAGTTGAGTTTTAACTTTGTAATACTTCTTCAAGTGTAATTCCTACTTAGCTTTTTTTGGAAGTATTCTGTAGGAAACCCTTTGTAAATCTTTAACCCTTGTGTTTGAGTCTTGGCTAGAGTTAGTCGAGTTGTAAAGTCTTTGTAATAGAGTTATTACAAAGTGGCCTATTACAAGTTATAAGGGATTAAGAGGTTAATTCCTAGGTTGCATAGGTTGTAATCTAAAAGTTACTCAGTAGTGAAGTTAAAATCCTACAAGGGTAGGTCGTAGTTTTTAATCCCGTTGAGCTGGGAATTTTCCACATAAAATTTCTCTTGTCATTTACTCACTGCAGTGTGCGTGTGTTGTGTTGAACCTGATAGAGAACCTGGTTCTCTATGGAGTTTGGTGAACCCTTATATTCTATCACTACTCTTACCAGATCCCTCAAGTAGAATCACACTCGATATGTTATTGTTGTTGTCATAGTATGCCAGTAGATAGGATGTATACTTTATTTTTGGTTATTTAACTCTCGTGTAAAAAGTTACTTGGAAATATAATAGAAATTGATCCTTTCTTTTTTCTAGTAAAAAGAAATCCTTAAGTTGTGTAAGTCATGATAAATTGGTAGAATAACTCACAAACTCTACCTGATTGTCATGATTTTAAAGTTTCACTCATAGTAGCCATGACAAATAGGTAGAATTTCATGTTATATTTAACCTAGCTATCTTGTGATAATTCACAAACTCTACTTGGTTGGCATGACTTTGTGTTTATATAATCATTCATAAGTTCTACCGAATTGACATAACTTTGTGCTACATATGACCTAGCTATCTTGTTGGATAACTCATAAACTTTATTTGGTTGACATGACTTTGTAACTTATTCAATTGTTCACCAAACTCTACTATGTTAGCATGACTTCATGTTCTATCAGTTAGATTGTTCATGAAACTCTACCCAATTGGCATAATTTGTCTTTGATGCTCTTAAAGTATTCTTCAAAATCATCTTAAATTTGAAATATAGCTTCTAAATACCAACACAAACAATCTCTAGTCACTAATTTAGTCAAATAACACCAAACCGGCAAGACCTACTTTTTCTTCTTCAATACTTTCTAAGGACCAATGATGAAATTTTGAGATTTTAAAGCAAATCATTGAATTAGTGTTTGAACTAAAAAATTATGCTCAAATAACCAATACTCGGACAATTTTAATAATAACAACCATAACTTTGAATTTCAATAATCTTGGCAAAAAAGAAGAAGAGCGGGAGAATAAGGAGCTGAAGGGTATCATAGTCTAAAAATTATTTATTAAAATTAAAAGGGCCAATTTGTACTTTTGTAGAAGCGGGGACAAAAATAAATATCAATTCCATAAAGGGACAACCAGTACAATTTTGTGCAATTTTTTCTAATGGAACTTAAAGAAGAGAACTACATAAATAAGCCAAAAACGGATACTATTTACCAATAACTAATTTCTCGGCACGTGCGTTGCACGTGAATTTCAAGTCATGTAGTACACACCTCTATAAAATAGTATCAATATTATTAAAATAGTACACACCTCTGTAAAATAGTATCAATGTTATAAAATAGTACACACCTATGTAAAATAGTACGCACCTATGTAAAATAGTATCGATCTAAAGTACAAGTTTCTTAGAAGCATGCGATATTTTTTATTTATTTTGATTTTGAAAGGATATTCTTCATTTTCAGAGGAGAATATTGTTTTTTTCCGGTAAACACATATATATTTGGTAGCATTTGACCCGTCCTATTTTCTTCATGTAAGATATTGTTGTCAAATCTTCTAGTATAAATCATCCTTGTATCGTTGCATAAGCCTTTTGAAGGTTCCATATTTCTAAGTAGCATATTAAGTACATTTTTTTTTTCAAAACTAATCAGTTCAAAAAAGCATAATTAAATATATTGAAAGGAAACAACATGTAGTGAGAGAACGTCTGGCCTCTCTCTAGAAAATATTAGAGAAGAACTTTTAGTTCCTTCTCAGCTAACCTACAGAAACAAACAACCATTCAAAATCCAAATGTTGGAAGAACAAAACTTAGGAACACATCAAAATGCTACAACCAAACCCTCTCTTAACGGCAAAGACGCAGCAATGGAACATATTGTAGAGAACAAAACAATTGCACAAAGCTCACGACAGCCCTTGAACTCACTAGTAATGGACAGCCCAGAACACTGTAATGAAAAACAAGACAAAAAAAATACTTTCTCATCCAAGCTACAAGAAAATCTAGACTTTACTCAAACCAAAAACCAAATAACAGTACAAAAATCTATCCTTGGCTTTGATACTTCAGATGAAACTGAAAACATCTTTGATTCGGACAACTTCATACCCATAACTTCGGAGGATAAGGAACGAATATACAAAAATTGGGAAAATGCTCTAATAATAAAAATATTCGGCAGACGAGTAACTTACCAATTCCTACAACAAAAAATACATGCCATATGGAGACCTATGGAGCACCTATCACTGATTGACCTTGGATACGATTATTACCTCATAAAATTCACTAGATAGGAAAACTACGACAAAGCATTACACGAGGGGCCTTGGTTCATCGGAAATCAATTCCTCACTGTAAGGAAATGGGAGCCCAGGTTCATAGCCTCAACAGCATCACTGACCTTCTCAGCTGTCTGGGCTAGATTACCAGAGCTACCAACGGAGTTCTACGACTACAAGATTCTGCATAATATAGGAAACAAACTAGGAAAACTTCTTAGGATCGACGCGTGCACCACTTCAACCACTAGAGTCAAATGGGCAAGGTTATGCATTCTAACACCCATCGAGAAACTCCTTAAAACACACATCATAATAGGAAATCACTACCAAAAAATAGCCTACGAGGGTTTCAATCTTTTGTGCGAGCTATGTGGACGACTAGGACACAATACAACCAATTGCCCTCATACTGCATCTACCTCAAAGTCAAAACCTACCACTAACAATAACATGAACATGGAGGTTGATACCCTTACCAAAGAAATAGACCATTGGACAATAGTGACACATAAAAAAAAAGCAACAAAAAGAACATTGCCTACTGCTAACCAAGACAATGAGTCTGCTTCGCACGTTACTGGGCAACAAGGAAATGCTAGTTCCAAAAATGAAGGTGTACCAACTGAAAGGTCAACGTCCTACACAAACCAACACAAATGTCATGCAAAAACCAGTGGATATTAACCCATATCCTAGCCAAAACCATAACCCAGACAACATTACTCAATTCCTAGACAACCCTAGCTACACTCCCATCAACAGGGACACTAAAGCTATAGGCAAACCTAGACTCTACAATAACCCAACGGTCCCCCTGCCCAAAAGCACAATGGATAACCAACCACCCCTACCTTTATCAAACATCTCCACATCACATTTAATGCCCCACTTCAATAACCTAGAACCCACAGAACCTGCAACAAAAAAAGAGTCAAAAACTACTACTATACATAACAGGCAGCTCTCTATTAACCAAGATACAATACCAAAATCTGAAGATACCTTACTAAGCTTAACTACAAAGGACAACAAGATGGACATAGACCAAATATCAATCTTAGGCAAAGCCCCATCAATATTAATTAGTGACAACAATCCTCCTAAGACTAGGTTTCACACCTCCAAAAAAGAAGACATCACCTCAAAGGATCTCCTGTCACAAATCACCCCAACAAAAACCATCGAAAAAATCTTATCAGACCAAAAAGCTGGAAATTTCATCCCATCACACATGTACATCACCCCTATGTATAACAAGTTAAATTATTCATCTACTAACTCAAACAAGCCCTCACCATCCAAGCACCCATCTCCCATTCTGCCTACAACAAACGACCAAAACCATGGCCAGATTCAATCACACAAACTACCAACGCAGATACAACAGGAACAGGAGGAATGTTTGGATGAGAAATCAAACAAGAACTCCTCACCATGCACACCATGCACCATACCCACCCATGAACCCATCCGAGCCAATAATCCACACGACACCACCACTTCCAATGAACCATGCTCCATAGTCATGGCTGGAGTTTGGATTGACAGGCTTCTCCCTCAACATGAATCTCCAATTGGAGGGGCAAGACATCACGATCCAACTAGAGAATCCAAGCTTCCTAGCTCAAATAGTGACAGAGGGGTTGAGGATAGGGCTGGACAACGTTGCAAACCACCCCTGGCTGGCCATGTTCAACAACTAAACGCCCCCCTCAACCACCCCACCTTGGGGATTCACCCATCACCATGAAGCAGAATACAAAGACCACAACCTTCAGTACCTATAGGGCTGAGCATGCAATTACCTCTATTCCAGGAAACTATCCCCTCAATCCAAGCACACTTCCAGCAGCACCAGCCAACCCACAATGCAAACAACCGTAACAATCCAACGTTAAATATCAACCAAACTCATACAGCAACAGCCCAAACCCTAGCTACAGTAGCGTTACCAAATAGTCACCCTACAGCTGCTCAAACACAAACGGAAGAGGGGGAAGACAAGGAAGGATCGTCGACAGCAAGACGAGTGGAGTACGGCATGATAAGGGACCCAAAGACGCTGGTGTTCAAGGAAAAAAGAGAAAAAAGATACATCATACGCTGCCCGCACGACTTGAGGAAATTCTCGATCAATATAAGAATTCTTCAAAGCCCCCCGGGAATTTACAAGTACGGGGTAGTGATAATCCAACATTGTACGAGCACCACTGGATGAATCAAGACATTAGGGCATGGGGGAATCCACACTAGGAAACCCCAAGGCAGGCACAGGTGGAGACATCCCAAATCCCAAATAGGTCAATGAGTGTTATAATCTGGAATTGTAGGGGAGCGGGCAACGAGGAGTTCAGGAGGATATTTAGATCAATGTTAGACTACAATAGACCCTTTCTGGTGGCTTTACTGGAAACAAAATTAGCGGATCACCAAGCTATAATGGAGGACTTTGGTTTCACAAAAATGACCCAAGTCGCAGCTCAGGGCAACTCAGGCGGATTGGTTATGATGTGGAATGAAGCAGAGGTAACAGTGGATCAAGTTGCTAGCACGGACCAGGAAATCCACGCCATGGTAAAGGTAAAAGATTCTCCACACCAATGGCTTTTATCTGTTATTTATGCTAGCTGTTTATTAGAGGAGAAAAATATCCTATGGAATAACCTTAAAATAGTAGCAAATTCCTTTAAGGGTCCCTGGTTAATCACGGGGGACTTTAATGAAGTGACAGGTGCCAATGAAAAATTTGGCGGGTTACCAGTCAATAACAATAGGGTTTCCAGATTTATAAACTGTATTGACTACTGTGGACTCCTAGACCTTGGTTTTAAGGGTCCGAAGCATACTTGGTCAAATAAAAGTAAAAATTCTAAGTATTTAATAATGGAGAGGTTAGATAGATACATGGCTAACACAAATTGGATTAATATATACCCTGAAGCTCAAGTAACCCACCTAACCAGGGTTTACTCAGATCACTGCCCTATTAAACTTGACTTAAAAAGAACTATGCCTCGTGATAATAAAGTCTTTAGAATAGAATCAATGTGGCTATTCCACCCCTCCTTTAAACTTTTAGTAGAAGCAAATTGGAACATCCATAACTCTCTTCTAACGGCAATTGAAAACTTTACAAAGGAAGTAAAAGATTGGAACATAAACACCTTCGGGAACATCTTCCATAAAAAAATGTCACTCTGGCTAGGCTCAATGGGATACAAAAATCCCCTAAATATTCTACTAGCCAATTTCTTAGAGACCTAGAATCTACCCTAACAGAAGACCTCAACGGACTTCTAAAATTAGAAGAGGAATTCTGGAAACTCAAGTCAAGAGTGCAATGGCTTAATGAGGGAGACGCAAATACAAAATTCTTCCACATTATCACAATGCAACGCAGAAGAAAAAATAGACTCCTTAGCCTAAGAGATGAGGGAGGAAATTGGTTTTACGACCAAACGGAGATCACTCCTTTAATTACTGAATTCTTTAAAAATCTCTTCACTACAAGCCATGCCTCCTCCCAAATAAATCAAATGCCAATGTCCCACTATGCTACTCTTAATAGTATGGACCACCCTGCCCTAAGTTTAGAACCTAATATACAGGAAATTAAACAGGCAGTATTCTCCTTTAAACCATACAAAGCGCCAGGACCGGATGGTCTTCATCCCTTTTTCTACCAAAAGTTCTGGAATGAAACTAGAAACGCCTTAATAAGATTTTGTAGGGATAAATTCCGAAAAAAAATAATGACGGAGGAAATAAACAAAACTTTCATCTGTTTAATTCCAAAATGTAAGAATCCGGAAACAATAAAGCAATTTAGACCTATAAGCCTCTGTAACACTGCTTACAAAATCTTTACTAAGATTTTAGTTAATAGAATCAAACCACTACTCCCAAAGGTCATACACCCCACACAAACTAGCTTCCTGAAAGGGAGAAGAGCCTCGGATAATGCTATCATCGTGAATGAAGTAATGGCCTACTTCAAGAGAACAAAAGGAAAAAAAGGGAAAATGTTAATTAAAATAGATTTGGAAAAAGCCTTCGACAAAATAGAAGGGTCCTTCGTAAAGTTCTCGCTGTTATCTTTAAATTTCCCTAAAGATTTGGTAGACCTAATAATGTCCTGTATTTTCACCACTTCAATCTCAATCCTGATAAATGGGTCTAGCACGGACTTTTTTAGACCCACCAGGGGGACTAGACAAGGAGATCCCCTCTCCCCATACATATTCACCATCTGCATGGAAATGCTATCTAGGCTTATACACCATGAAATTGACTGCTGCAGATGGACCCCCATTAAAGTATCTAACAAAGGACCACAGCTGTCTCGCCTATTCTTTGCAGACGATCTGATCCTAATGGCTGAGGCCAACCAAAAAAGCTGTAATTCAATAATCGACACCCTCAATAAATTCTGCAACTATTCGGGCCAATCTATTAATTTTCAAAAATCAAGAGTAATATTTTCAAAAAATACACCCTCCAGAATTAAAGAAGACATAAGTCAATGCTTGTCCATGAAACCCTCGAAGGAAGTAGGAAAATATCTGGGATTTTCAATCCTAAATTCAAACCCATCCAAAAAAGATTTGCAACCTATTATTGATAGTCTTAACAGTAGACTACAAGGATGGAAAGTTAATCTCCTAACTACAGCAGGAAGAACTACCCTAATAAAGTCCACTCTTGCAGCAATTCCTAATCATGCCATGCAAATTTACAGCCTCCCAAAAGCTACCCTTAAAACCATTGACACCATCCAAAGAAACTTCCTATGGGGGAGTACTTCTGGAAAAAAAAGTATCACCTCATCAATTGGAACACAGTAACTAGGGATAAGAAGGAAGGAGGCCTAGGGCTATATAAAGCCAAATGGAAGAACCAATCCTTTAATGCAACCCTGGCATGGAGATATGCAAAGGAAAAACAATCTCTATGGGTAAAAGTCTTACATAACAGATATAGCACTAATACGGGCTCCTACGGGTGGAAAGATCTTGAAAAAAAGGAGGATCTCACACCTGGAAAAATATCTGTACAGGGGGGAAAATCTGCAAAAGAGGCATCCATTGGGAAGTAGGTAACGGGGAATCTATTAACCTTTGGCATGATGCCTGGATTATAGACTCCGGACCTCTTCGATCCCTCATTCAGGGACCCCTACCCCTCAATGAAATTAACCTCAATCTTAGCTCCATTCTAGAGGAAGGCTCTTTCAACATCAATTCCCTCTCCTTTGAGCTACCAGAAGCCATTAGTAGGAAAAATTTTAGTAGGTATGTAAAACAAAGTGAACCGACAGTAGACAAATTTTCTTGGGGAGAGGGACCTAATGGAGCATTCACTACGAAGGCTGCGTACAAAATTGTTAAAAACCAATCGAAAGAAGAAGGAAACTGGACAGATCTCTCTTGGCTGTGGAAGCTAGACACCCTAAACAAATTAAAGACATTCTTATGGACAGTTGTCCACAATAGGTTACCCACCTCCAAAATGCTTTTCAATAGAAAAATCACTAACACCGGTACTTGTAATATATGCCAAAATGAAGAAGAAGACATGGAACACATGTTCTTCAACTGCCTACACTCAAAACCTTTATGGGATCAACTGGGAAGTTCTTATAAATACCCGGATCAGCCACGCAACGAGCTCACTATGCATAACTGGTTAAAACCTCTTTGTCACTCGAAATCCTCTTACAACAGATACTTAACTAAGGCGGATATCCTGCCCTTTACTCTTTGGCATATTTGGATTCATAGGAACAATTTCATTTTTAACAACAATAAATTTCCCCTCTCCTTAAAAAACATCGTTAAAAGTGCAACGGAATTTAAATTGTTAACAGAGTCTATCCCAACCCCATGACTACCATCTACATAAAATGGAAGCCTCCTGATCAGGGAACTTTTAAACTAAACATAGATGGCTCTAGCTTAGGTAACCCAGGAAGGGGTGGCATTGGAGGGATTATCAGAGACTGTGATAGTAACTGGATTGTTGGCTTTAACATGTCCATACCTCATGCTACCAACATATACATGGAAGGCCTCGCCCTTATTCGGGGTTTAAAAATAGCTATACAACAAAATATTAGGCGATTAGTGGTTGAAACAGACTGCAGTGCTCTTGTTAACATGCTTACTAAGAAAAATGGTCCGTATCAAAACTTGATTACTGATTGCAGATGGATGCTTACTAGAGCAGGAGAGCCACAGGTCACTCACATCTTCAGAGAAGCAAATGGAGTGGCTGATGCTATGGCAAAAAATGGAAGCAACTCGAACTTTTTTGGAAATCCTATGTTGTACTTCTCCCCGCCTCCTTTTGTTGTTTCTGCTTTTGAACTGGACAAGCTAGGAACTTTGTGTCCTAGAAAAGTCCCACTTTGTAATAACATTTAAACAGGGCGGAATAAATAAATATCTTCATTACCAAAAAAAAATATATTGAATTCTTATTGATATGTGTAAATACACGTATATAAACATATATATAGAAAGAGGAAAAAAGCAAGGGAAGGAAGAGAAATATAAAAGGCATGATGGATGCAATATTAAAATCTATGAGGAAAAAGAGTAAAGTTTTCTAGAAAAGTACCGTCCAAAAAAACACCAAAAATATAAAAAAGTTCATTCCAAGCAAACAACAAATTTTACAAACAGAGGATTTTTTTCTTTAAGCAATCCACCAGGCAGAGTCTAGGGCTAATTTTATATATATATATATATATATATATATAGAGAAAAATTAAAAAATAAATTGTCATGAAATCCTAAGAAGTGAAAGAAATAACACTTGCAAACTACATATAGCCTATTATCAAAGTTGAATAGAATGCTCAACAATGATAGCACATGAGATCTAATGTAGCTTATAACTTAAAACTAGCCCTTGAGGTTCATTACATTTATAGTCCAGCTGAGATTCCGCCTCTTGCAAAAATAGCCTCGCGCGTAGGTAGCCACTGTACAGCTCCATTTGCAGCAAGCAAAGCCAACTCGATTGCACTCATAACCATATTGCATTTGCTCAAAACTGATCACATTCCATAATCCTTGATGTTGCATCAGATTATCAATGATTCTCAATGTACCATTCAATTTGATCACACCTAAATATCCTTTAAGGTCTCTCATAAGTTTGAGGAAAAATTGCACTGCCCAAACAATTGCTGTTTTTTCCATCATATTTGCATGAGTTCATTTGATTATCGCTTGATTTCAATGCATGAATTCCTTCTTGAAATGTCCTACTATCTTGTCGCATCCAGATTTTAGTCCATTGAGTGTCCAAAGTGTTCCAAATATATTGCCAAAGCAACCATAACATGTATGCTGCCCAGCATTTTGGAGCACAGTGATCTTGCCAAAGTCTGTGCATCGCTAGGTTCCTAGAGAGAAGGATACCTCGCGTCAACTGGTTAATCGCGTAGAGATGACTGGCCAGGTTGTAGGCGAGATGGAGCTGGCGTTTATCCTCACGTCGCCAGGTATATAGCGTGATGGACCTGGGAAAAACCCTTGCGTCACAAACAGATGATTAATTAACTTAAGCAAACGGTAACTCCTTACCGAGTAAATTCTCCCTATGTACGTGATATTGACTAAAGGAGAAAAATTTCTTTGTTAAGCGTGTCACACAAAATGATCCATTTCCCATGTACTAAGACTAAACAATAAATAGTTTACCTTAGCAATTTTTGTAATATTTTTGCATGTTAAAACATTAGCTCATAATTAAATAGCCTGTTTAGCTTATGAGTAATTGGACAAATATATTAATTGAATAATAAAATTATTATTGTGAATGAAAACATATCAATCAGCCAAGTTAAACTCAGTTAGAGCAGGAAAAAAAAAAATCTAACTTCGAGCATGAATCGATTGATTTGCATAATTAATTTATTCTCTACTATTTGTTTCTCAAGTGTTTAAATTGCTCCAAGTCTATCTCTCCGATCCAAGACTACAATTTTGACTCCAATAGGAATCTAATGCAAGATTATCCTGTATACGTTTGTGTTCTAGAACCCCACATTGAAAGAGAGAATCGTTGTAACTTCTGTAAACCCACTATTAATGAAGAACACAGTTGAAAGATGTTATCCAAGGCATTAGAGTAAGGTCTTATATTAGTTTTAAGATGATATCTACAATTACTTTAACATCCTTCAACAATCTAAAGCTTCATCCGAAACATCATACATAGTAGTGTGGAGGCTTCCAGCAAATTCTTTTTCCATTTTCTTTTTGTAGTCAAAATTAAAAATGTGTCTTGCATCGATAGTGAAGGTTAAAAAAAATTTCCTTAAACTAAGTGACAACACTTAATCTTTGTCCAGCCTCTTAAGAAATCTTACGGTTGCCATAACTCAAAAATCATCTTTGACTTTCGTAGTTTTGAACCAGAGAAGAAATTACATACTTATACACATGTTTTCAAGTTTTTCACTTGGTGATTTATTAGAATAGAACCTTGTTGGGCTAAACTAGCCCAAATACACTCTTAATATGGTACGATATTGACTGCTTTGGGCCAAGCCCGCACGGTTTTCCCCAAAAGGCCTCACACCATTAAGAGATCCCTACACCTTATATGTATACTCCCAATCTTTTCAGCTACCAATGTGGGACTTTGTTTGCACACCCAACAATATCCGCCCTCGAACTAAGTTCCACGTGACCCGCTACCACGATCCACAAGTCAGTTTTCGAGATTACTGTGTGCCACCCACATTGTTAGAATATTATGGCAATCAAAGCCCGCAGCTAGCTTCTTCTTGTTTGCGTGCCGCCCCGCACCATCACTCCGCCATCTTCATACTCGTCCAGCAGAACCTAGGCTCTGATACCAGTTGTTGGGCTAAATTAGCCCAAAGACACTCTTAACATGGTGTGATATTGTCCGCTTTGGGCCAAGGCTGCACGGTTTTCCCCAAAAGGTCTCACACCATTAAGAGATCCCTACACCTTATATGTATACTCCCAGTCTTTTCAGCTACCAATGTGGAACTTGATTCGCACACTCAACAAACCTTAATTTTTTATTTTCTAATTTGTATGTTGTTTGAATCCTCAAATACAATGAAAAAAGCAGTGATAGCGCAAATAAAAGGTAAAGAAGTAACATAATCATCAATTGAATAGATAAGGATACACAGATTGAAGAATCGTATTAGAACTCACATAAAGAGATGATAACCATCTATTCTAATATTTATAGATATTGCATTTCATAAATCACAAAAGATAAATAATTCAAGAATGAATGAGAAAAGAAAGTAGAACCCGATTTTATTGTTGCTTAATTGTTTATTCACTTTAATCTGGAGTTGACTTTGCCTTCCATGGACATATATTTATTTCCTCAAAAAAATAAACTATGAAAGAAGGATGATCCATTGGACCAATGTAGCATATTGGTTAAAACAAAATCTATGCATCCTAATGTGTCATCCTTTGGAAAATATGTTGAAACGCCAAGAAAACCGTTTGCATCCGGTGACGGGAGTTTGAAATTTCCTCCAAAACTGTGTAAACCCGTTGGCTTTGCGTCTGAAGCGTTGGGTCTCTTTGGAGGTTTTGGTTTCTTTTTAGAGAAATTTTCATAAAGCACTATCTTTTAGTAGTAATTAGTTATCTATAGATACCATTTGCTATATTACGGATTATAGATACCTTTTTTGTGGTTATAAGATATATTTGATATATTTAAGCTATTGTATTCATGAATACAGTAGCAAAAATATGCGTGAATCAGGGAAGTCCAGCTAAGCAGTTTTTGTATTCGAATGTATTCGACTGTATTCATGGAGCGAAACATGGGATTACAGCTGGACAGATTATTGTATTCGACTATATTCACGGCGTGAAATAGGGGATTAAACTGTTTTTAAAATGGAAAGTGAATCAATTAACATAATAAACTCCTAATATAACTCAACAAACTCAATTATAACACACAAATTTTGTATTTTTCAGTTATAAAAAAAGATTCTCAGCCGAAAAATACCCCAAAAACATAGCATTCTTCAGAGAAATTATATCATACATCTGAATACATAAATTATATTAATTAAAAAAAACATATGAATACATTCACGGCATATAGCGAGACAGTGAATACAATGAAATACAATGAAATACATAAAATACAGCGGGATACATTGAAATACAATGAGAAAAAAAGACACTGAATACAATGAAATACATGGAATACAACGAGAGACGTTGAATTACAATGAAAAAAAAGATAGTAAATACAATGAAATACATAGAAATACAGCGAGATACATTGAAATGCTCTTAGAAAAAAGTTAACAGAATCTTCAAATTGCTCAACCCCAAACTTCAAATGACCTATTTTAGTCGACGATTTTCCGACGATCCATCGGATTCCGACCATAATTCCATAAGCAGCGATGAGAGAAAGAAGAAGAAAACGAGAAAGATCGCTGAAGATAGTAAATACATGGAATACAACGAGAGACGTTGAATTACAATGAAAAAAAAGATAGTAAATACAATAAAATACATAGAAATACAGCGAGATACATTGAAATGCTCTTAGAAAAAAGTTAACAGAATCTTCAAATTGCTCAACCCCAAACTTCAAATGACCTATTTTAGTCGACGATTTTCCGACGATCCATCGGATTCCGACCATAATTCCATAAGCAGCGATGAGAGAAAGAAGAAGAAAACGAGAAAGATCGCTGAAGAAGAAATTGCTAGCATCCGTAACGCATCTAAAGAAGTTAAAGTCCTATAACTGAATTTGGCTAGCACCCGCTGGTAATGAATCGGAAGAAATTGCTAGCACCCACTGAAGAAGAAATTGCTAAGAAGTTAAAGTCCTAAAAAATTCCTTGCCATGAAAAGGAAAAAGAAGAAGAAACATACTGGCAGAAGAAAACAATCAAAATCGGAAAGGAAGAAGAAGAAGAAACATACTGGAGTTGGCCATGGAGATTTCGTTGCCTTCATTAGGGTCAAGCCAGAGAGGCAGCGTATTTTATGAGAGAGAGGGCAGCGTATTTTATGGCTTAAGGGTAGGAGGTGATCATAAATAGGTATTTAGCTATAAAAATCAAAAGGTAGTTATAGAATATAATTTTTTAAAATGGTATTTATTTAAAATAAATAAGGTATCAACATTTGCTATAGGAGGTAACTATTCCTTCTTTGTTAATCATTAAAGACAATATTTAGTAGGTTAATATAAGGGGTAAATAAGTAATTTAACTTTTAGTTTTAAAGATTCCTGCTTTTAATATAACTAGTTTTTGGACACGCGCGTTGCGCGTGTAATCCATATCGATGAGTACAAAGTTAAAAAAATATATAATTATATATTAAAAATATGTTTGAGTGATCAAATAAAAAATAATACAAAAAATAGAATTATTAAACATAGCAAAAAAGTAATTCTCGTATTCTACTTCCAACCGAGAGTGAGGAAGTGTGTTAGATTCCTCAAGTCCACACCATCGTTTTGAACATTGAAGAGAGACCAAAATGCCATTGCATTTTCTCAAAATGCCCAATTCGCATTCCTAATGCTTCCTTTAGGGAGGCGTAGAATGATTTAGATAAATTAACTTTTAAAAATATACCGGTAAAGGCAAGTATTCATAAGGACATGTATTTTCTATGAGTTCAATTTGTCTTACTTCAATATGCAGAGGCGGATTCAGAATTTGAGAGTTATGGGTTCTTACCGTAATTTTAGATTAATATGCAGTAATAACCGGGTTCACAGTTAGATATTTACAAATATTTAGTGAATTTCTTAATATAAATACATAGTCTACGCAAAAGTTACTGGGTTCCCGAAACCCATATTCTATACTCTAGGTCCGCCCTTGTCAATATGATACTTGCAATTTATTGAGAAACTTACAGTATTATATCGTAAAAATTTCAAAAAATCAATCAACATAATTAGACAACTTGCGATATATTGTAGGAATTAAATTTACATCTCAAAACATGAAAATCTTTCTTTTACTTTTCTTTTTTTTGGTTTCCCACCCGGTGTCCGGTACCCACATTGAGGCCCGATTAAATCTGGATTCGCGCCGAGAAGTCCCACATTGGAGGGTAAAGCGCTCCCTAACAAAGGCGACTCCATACCCAGGGGCTCGAACTCGAGACCTCTGGTTAAGGATGAAGGAGTACTTACCACTCCACCACAACCCTTGTTGGTTCTTTCTTACTTTTTGCAAACAACATAAGTTGCTTACAGTTACAAGCAGTCAAATCTCTTGTAACTCACCCGAGGAATTATGTTTCAAGTGTTTGATATTTCTGCATGGAGTTGGAGCTAGATGCTTTGCCTCATCTTTTGCTCAATGATTCTGTAGAAGTAAGGAAACGAATTGAGGAGAAACAATATCAAAGAATTTCAATTAAAATTGGAAAATAGAAATAAGAGGAAGAGAAGAAAAGAGTGAAAATTTCGACTATCACGTGGTCATAAAAAATCTTATCAATATAATTCTTTTCTAATATCCAAATATAAAAAATGTTTCTTTTTAATTTTTAAAGCCATATAGATTAAAGTTCAAGATTTGTCAGTTTTATTATTTACAATTAGGTTAAAAACTTCTAATTCTTCTAGGTATACTTGATTTTTCTATATCTATGTAAGTGATACTACTATATTTTTATTTTTCTTAAAAGGCACATAAAGAAAGAGAAAAAATTCAAAAAAATTGCTCTCTCCTTATGTATGTATGTGCAATAAAATATTAAACATAATTGTTTTTGGACATTTAATGTACATTTATAAGTATAGAATATCTATTCCTTACAAGTAAAAGGACGATAGCAACAAAAAAGTAATGACTAATGAAAGAAACATAAAAGTAAAACCAAATCCATATCACCAAATCTCTTCCCCAATTTTTCCCTTTCCTTTTTCATTTCTTTTACCTTTTAATTCTCATCTAATTTTACAGAGGTGTAATAGGGAAAACATTTGAATATTCAATTTCAATGCTACTTGGCGTAAAAGTCAAGAAAGCCTTCTACTTGAAGTTTAAATCAAAATGCTTAACTGCCTAAATTTTCCTTTCTAATTTATTTGATTCCCCTTCATATCCGAAATTGTGACGATCCAAAAGGTCATCACTTGTTTTTTAAAATGAGTTCTGCGTTTTGAGGCTTTAAAAATCTCTTTTAGCATCACCTTGATTTGCGTGCGCAGTTCGGGCACGTAGTCGGAAAGCCTATATATGAAAATCTGTGAAAAAAACGATAAATTTTGGCTATAAAATGAATTAATTTGACTTCGGTCAACGTTTTGAGTAAACGGACCCGGACCCGTAATTTGACGGTCCCGGAAGGTCCGTATAAAAATATGGGACTTGGGCGCATGCTCCAAATCGAATTCCGAGGTCCCAAGCCCGAGAAATGAATTTTTGAAAGAAATTATTTTCTGAAAAATATAAAGGTTTTTGAAAGTAAAATGTTATGTGAAACCTGTGGTATCGGGCCCGTATTATGGTTCCGGAGCCCGGTACAGGGTCAATATGATCTATATGTGTTGTCGGTAAAGTTTGGTAAAAAACGGGATCCATTTGACGTGATTTGGACCTTAAATGCAAAATTTGATGTTTAAAGAAATTTTGAGAAATTTCATTGATTTTGAGGTTTAATTCGATGTTTATGATGTTATTCTGGTGATTTGGTTACACGAATAAGTCCGTAGGATATTTTTGAGGTTGTGTGTATATTTGATTTGGAGCCCCGAGGGCTCGGGTGAATTTTGGATAGGTGTCGGGGTGTTTTGGAACTCAAAAATCTGGTTTTCTGCTGTTGCTGGTGTCCAGCTATTTTGTACTATGCGATCGCATAGAAAGGCTCGCGATCGCATAGTGTAAACTTCAGGGGTCCTGTTTTGTGCTACGCAATCGCATAGGTACCTCCGCGATCGCGTAGGGTAAATTCTGGGAGATCACAAATTGTTCTATGCGATCGCATTGTTCCTTCCGCGATCGCAATGTATTAAACCAAGCCTGGGAAGGGAACTCGTTTTCTTCTATGCGATCGCACTGCCTTGACCGCGATCGCAGTGACCAATCTCCCTTACCCTATGCGATCGCATTCCTTTCTTCGCGATCGCATAGACCAAAATTCGCCCAGTTATTTTTAAGTTCAAAAACAGAATGTATTACGGGAGTTTCACCATTTTTCACAAACTCCTTCTTCTCCACACCTCTTGGGCGATTTTTGAAGAGGAACTTCACCATAGCTTCATAGGTATGTAATCCTAAGCTCGTTTTCTTCCATTTTTATCAACACCCATTAGATTTCTAGGCCTAAAACATGAGATTAAGGGTAGAAAATTAGGGATTTGGGTAGAGTTAGGGCTTTTTGATTATTTGAAAATTTGACCTTGTTTTGGGGTCGGATTTCAAAATAAATTATATATTCGGGCTTGTGGGTGAATGGGTGATCGAGTTTTGGTCCGAACCTCGTGTTTTGACCAAGTGGGCCTGGGGTCAATTTTTGACTTTTTGGGAAGAATGATGGGAAAGTTATAGTTAAGCATTGGAATTGGATTGTTTAGCGTTTATTGATGTTATTAAGTCGATTATGTCTAGATACAATTGATTTGGAGCCAAATTCAAAAGGAAAAGCGGTGTTTGAGGCTTGAGTTGGCCGTGGAAGTTCGAGGTAAGTGTTTGGTCTAACCTTAGCTTGAGGGATTAGGAGTCGAGTCCAATTTGCTATGTGGTAAATGTTGAGTACGACGTATAGGCATGGTGACGAGTATCTATACGTTGGTATCTAGCATGCCCGTGAGTCTTTATATTGTGATTATCATGACTTAGTTGTATCTTTCATGCCTTGACGATGGTTTCTATTTGTTGTGTAAAGTCTGTGGAAGGAATTGTGACCTATGAACATTGAGGAGCGTTGGCTCGAGTTGTGAAGTGAATTGTGAAAGTATAAGTGATAATTGAACCTTTAGAGCATTGGCTCGAGTTGTGAAGTGAATTGTGAAAGTATGAGTGATAATTGAACCTTTAGAGCATTGGCTCGAGTTGTGAAGTGAATTGTGAAGTAAAAGTGAGAAAGAGAAGAGATCATTATGTTCCCCCTTGCCGGGCTATTGTTGCTTTAAATTGTTATTTCCCTTGCCGGGATTTAGTTGTTGTTTTGATGTTGTCCCTTGCGGGAACTTGTTGTTGAATTATTGTTCCCTTGCCGGGATTATTATTGCAATTTCATTTATTTCCCTTGCCCTATTGTTTGTGATTGTTTTTTGGATGAGAAAAGAGAGTTAAAGCACGAAGGGTGATGCCGTGCATTGTTTTTGTGAGGAAAGAATGTAAAGCACGAAGGGTGAGGCCGTGTATGATTGTGAGGAAAGAGTGTAAAGCACGAAGGGTGATGCCGTGTCGCACGATGTACCATTCCGTGCCTATTATATTGATTTCATGGTGAGGATGAGAGTAAAAGCACGAAGTGTGATGCCATGCAATTTATATTGACTCTTATGGTGAGGACGAGAGTAAGAGCACGAAGGGTGATGCCGTGCACTTGTCCTTGATTTTCTTGATTCTTGCCGATAATTGAGTTATGTTGTCCTTTACGTTTATTTACCGGTTTTCTGTTGTTACTTGATTTTATTTTGATGTTATATATTCCCTTACCCTATTTGCCTTGTGATTGCTGCTTGGGTGAGGAAGAGCGTAAAGCACGAAGGGTGATGCCGTGCACTTGTCTTTGATTTCCTAATTTTTATTGATAACTGAGTTACGGTTTCTCTACATTTAATTGTTGGCTTCCTGTTGATACTTGTTGTACCCCGCAACATGATTTCCCCTTCCTATTTTCAATTGAACTGTGGTGATCCTCATATTTATTTGTTGCTCTTTTGTTACTATTCGATATTTCCCCGCAGCATGTTTCCCCCTCCCATACTTGACCGTATATTCCAGTTCTTCTTTTCCGCTGTATAGAGCTAAATTGCACAGGCATATTTGGTAGTCGGGTCCTAGCCTCGTCACTACTTCGCCGAGGTTAGGCTAGGCACTTACCAGCACATGGGGTCGGTTGTGCTGATACTACACTCTGCACTCTTTTGCGCAGACCCCAGTGTTGTAGACTTCGGACCGCAGTGGGATTGCTGATTCTCGTTCATCAGGCAACCCAAGGTAGTCCTGCAGGCGTCCGCAGGCCTTGGCGTCTCCTTCTATCTACTATTCCTGTTTCTTTCATGCATTCCCAGAGACAGTGTTGTATTTATTTCTTTTAGACCTTTATTTGTAGTATTCTTAGACCGTCTGTGAAACTGTGACACCAGTTCTGGGTAGTCGAGACTCAAACAGTTGTATTAGATATTCATGTTCAAATAGCCTATTGTTTTTGTTCCGCTTATGTTAAATTCCGCTGTTTAAATAATATTTTTTCGAAATTGTTAAAGAATATAAAATTGGTAAAAAGGTAAATTGTTCAAATAATTGGCTTGCCTAGGTCACATTAGTAGGCGCCATCACGACTTCCGAGGGTGGGAAATTCGGGTCGTGACAGAAATTAAGAGGCACTCCTGTTCACTTGTGCAAAAGAACAGGAAGGCACATGAAAGAAATGAATAAATACAAATACAAAGAGAGTATAAAATTGTTGGAGCCTTGAAGTAGACCGATCGAAATCATTAGAAGTTTAAAAAGTAGAAAATAATTGACCTTTCCCTCATACAAAAATTATGGCAATAATATGTAATATGGATTAAATACCAAATGATTTTAAATACCTAATGATTAAACTAAAAGGAAATACGTAAACAAAATGACCTCGCAAATTCTGTTTTCATAAAATCTCCATATATGGAATAAAAACAAAATTAGACATCCCTTCTTACCTGCAAAAAAAAAACACTGTATTTAGTCCTTTTCTCAGCCTTTTTTTTATAGAATAAAAATGTGCGGCACAACTTAAAAAAAATTGTGGAATAAAAACTTATTGGACATCTTCTAGGATGATTCTCGATTTCTTTATGAAAACACCATTCATCAAGCTAAGAAGACCCACCTAAGATGGCTTTCAATTTAAAAAATACATGAAAAGATTATCGTCGTAAAACACCAGAATGGAGGATTGTTGTTAAACAAATGTAGCAGAATCAGACCACTCAAAAGTGGATGATTGACAGAAGCTCTATCTACATAAAAAATTAACATACCATTTATGATTCTTCAATATTGTCTTCATTAGCTTAATTTATTACCGTTTCTATTGCCATAAATATAGCAATGAAGAGATCAACATTGTTTAAACTTTAATGCATTTAATCTCGCTAATATACTTGGTTATAAAGAAATACTCCCTCCGATCCACAGTAATTGACCAATTGCTTTTGGCACACCCATTAAGGAAATACAAAATTCTAAATAAAATAGTTAGTATGACTAAATTATCCTTAATTAAATGATGCAGCATACTTAATGTGAGGAGTAAAAGACTTTTTAGGGATACGTACATAAAAGTAATTTTGGAAAAAACAAATTGAATTTTTTCTTGATTATATAAATGGACACTTATTTTGAACCAAAATAAAAAAGCAAATTGGTCACTTATTGTGAATCGGAGGGAGTAGTAATTTATTTCTTGAAGTCGGTTATGAAATTGTAAAAGCTAGTTCTGATACATGTTTAGAAGAAATCAATTTTTGAAAAATGAAAGCTAACCATCAAATCAGCGAATACCTGGAGATTACAACTTAATCATTGAAGGCAAATAAATTGTGTCTTCCCGACGTTCCCGTACACCTAATTTATTTTGGTATAAGTTTATCATTAATTGAAAGGTTAGTTTACTTTTTTGGTACTAAGATATTGTAGGAGTAATATTCAAGGGAAGGGTTAAATGGTGATTCAAATTTTTATGAGCATTTTAGTTTTTTAACTTTAGCTTTAGGGGCTTCCCACTTATAAAAATAGCTAAAAAAGTTATCAATTACACATAACATTCAGAAAAATCTAGACATTTTTAATGGGTTATGATTAGAATTTGTTGAAAACACATAAATAAGACAATATATAAAATTTATGAAAAATTAAAGGTGATTTGGAGTGGCTTGAAGTCAAAATTTATAATTAAAATCGAGTAAAAAAATTTCTGTGACACTTGTATCTAACATGTATCTCACGCATAGGTATACATAAATATACATGGCATATATATTTAATACGCAAATGATACATGAGAATACACATCTCATCTTCTTTCACATCGAATTTGATTCAAATTTCAATTCATACCACCTAAAATCTCCACAAATCATCTCAAAATTGAGTTTTTAACTCCTTAAGATATTTTCAATATAATCCAATAATACCCAATCGGAACAAATCACTTACGTAGATTCAATTTTTTTTAACGCAAGGTGTAAAATTACTTCAATGGGTTTTATGGAAAAATCAATATTTCTGTTGACAAACACACATGTGTTACTTTCTTTTTCAGATTAAATTATACAAAATTAAACTGAAGAGGATGATGACATAAGCTCAAAAATGTAAGAACATGACTCAGTTTCAACTTGCTCAAGTATATATTTGCATGTCTTAGTTAATTTGCACCCCAATAGAAAGAAGATCATTTGATGATTTCTTTACTTCTTTAACAAAATAAATCTAATTGCCCCTATATATTTTTATTTTATACTCCCATTTTATTTTATACTCCCCGTCTCAAATAATCTGTTTTCTTAAAATAGTTGTATCAAATTATTTGTCATTTTAGAAGTTTAAGACTAAATTAATTTTTTTCTTTCTATTTTACCCTTAATATTAATTGTTCTTGAAAACTACAAATAACTCAATTATGAGTAAATATTAAATGAAAAAAAAATTATATCTTAAGATATAAATAAGGGTGAAATAGTCAAAAACCTTTTATATTTAATATTTTCATAAGGGACGTATAAAAAAAAAAAAATTTGAGATTGAGAGAGTACAAGATATAAGTAACAAGGCAAATCGTTCAAGGTTACGAGCATGGAAACATAATTTCCGACACAAAGATAATCTCTCAACTAGAAAATCTCTTGGAGTGTAACTTCAATATTAAAAGATAAGAAATAATTATGCAGTGATAAAAGTGACTTATGGGTTCTTGTTGTTTATATTTTGAGTCCCGAAAGTGGTCTTGTGCTTGTGTTTATGGTTTTCTGGTCGTTGAGTATTGAAGTTTTGATGATTAACAAAGTATGACTAAATTTTCTGAGAACCAGGCCCTCAAAGTAACTACTTAACTGTTTTGAAGAACCAGCTCCCCAGGAGCAAGAATCGGCTCCTCATGATTGATACTTGTACGCCCGTACAAGACAGTAACTTTATCTCAAAGTTACCCAGGTCCGTGTTTGGTGGAATATGGCTGCTATAAGTGATAAGGGTCGTTGCTCAAGAAGATACAGATAATTCAGTCCGAGACAAAAGTCCCAAAGCTTGTGGAATCCTTGGAACAGTAGGAGTCCTATCAAAGAGGAAGCTGACTATGAATAAGACTCCTAGAAGATCTCAAGTTGTGCTTTAAATAGGATCAACTTTGGACTTCTGAACTATCCTTTTACACATCAACTAAAGAGTTATAAATGGTTTACTTCTGTTGAGTACTTGCCTTGTATTCTTCCCGAGTCAATCTAGTAAATGTGTTTTAGGAAATTGAGTTGTAATCAAGTGTCATAAAAAATTAGTGAGTTGGAGTGAGTGTTTTGCTTTACAAGTTAGAGTAACTTGTGAATCAAATAGGAGTATTAGGAGTACTGGAGAGTATTTAATTACAGTCTTATAATTGATACATTTTGGCTCATTGTTCTAGTGGAGTTGGAGTTGAAAATGCTACGTGGTAAGTCGTGGTTTTTGCACCTTTTGAGCCGGGTGATTTTTCACATAAAAATTATTATGTTCATTTTATTGCTTGTTTTCTTCATGCATAAGGAACACGGTAAAGAACCAATTTCTTTGGTAATCCATACGGGCATTCAAACTAACAATTGGTATCAGAGGGGTTCTCTCATTTACACTGCTAACACTTCGAGAGATCTTGGAAGCAAGATGAGTGCTCTACCCGGAATTAATGAAGGACAATCAACTATAAGGCTACCCCTGTTCAATCGAAAATATTATAGTTGGTGGAAAGCAAGAATGGAAGACTTCCTGACAGCTGATGACTATGAACTATGAACCATAGTGAGCCAATGTCCTTTGATTCCTACTAAACAAAATGCAAAAAATGAAACAGTTCCTAAGGATCGCTCCGAATTTGTGGCAGTAGATTTCAGAATGATGGAGAAGAATGCAAAGGCTAAGAAAATCCTTATCTGTGGACTTGGTCCTGATGAGTACAATAGAATTTTCTGTGTGCTCTAATGCGAAGCAGATATGGGATGCACTCCAAACTGCTCATGAAGGAACAAACCAAGTAAAGAGATTAATGATTGAGCTACTCATGAGAAACTATGAGATTTTCTCCATGAAGGAGTCTGAGCCCATCCAGGATATGATGACTAGGTTCACTATAATAATCAATGAAGTGAAATCACTTGGAAAGGTGTTTACTTCAGAAAAGTTGGTTAGTAAAGTTCTAAGAATCCTTCCAGCTTCATGGGAATCAAAAGTCATTGCAATCTAGGAAGCCAAGGAATTGGACAAAATCTCACTTGATGAGTTGGTTGGAAACTTGAACTCATGAAATGAGAAAGATAAAACTTCGCAAGGAAGAGCCAAAGAAGGATAAGGCCTTGGTTCTTAAAGCGTCTGAGGATGATGAATCTGACTATGATGATCTTGATCTAGTAATGTTTGCCAAGTTCAAGAGGTTCATGAAGAATTTCAAAAGTGCATCCAAGAGAGAGACCAGTAGTAAGCCCAAGCAGATCGACAAAGCTAACTATGATGGGTGCTACAAGTGTGGCAAGCTAAATCACATGGTCAAGGACTACCCAATGTGGGAAATTGAGCAAAGGAAAGAACGAGCTAAAAAGAGAAATGGGAGAAGATGAGAGAAAATGGTTCCAACAAAGGAAATATCCTAGGCAAAGGATTTACTGAAGCAATGAAGCAGGCATTCTTGGTAGCATACTAGCACAAGAGGACAGTGGAAGTGATCAAGAGGAAGAAAATGAGGATGAGGCTATCAGTCTCTATGCTATGATTGATGAATACCAAGCTGTGAAGACAGAACCCCCAGTACAACTTGGAATGCACATTGGAAGACCTTCTTTGTTTGATGAACACCGTTATGATGAATGGAAGCTACGTATGGAAATATTTCTTCAGGCTACTGACTTTGACCTATGGGTAACTGTCCGTCATGGACCAATTCTCCCAACCAAATTGGATAGTGAAGGTAACAAGCGCAACAAAAGAGAAGAGGAATACGATGAGGAAGATCGTCAGCTAGTTCAGAAAAACGCTAAAGCAAAGGACTTGCTCTACAGAAGCCTGTCTAGAAACACTCTCCTTAGAGTGTCCTCTTTTATCTCTGTTCATGATATATGGAGGACCTTGGAAACTGACTTTGGAATGAAAACATCGAAGTGGTTTTGATGGCGATTGAAGAATCCAAAATAAAGGAAGAAGTGATAAGAATGATGGCCATGAGTGATTCAGAAACTGAAGATGAAGCAAACCAAGTAAGTATATTAGACTTGAAAGAAAATATTCATGCTATGTCCAAAAAATAACTGATGGCCATAGTTGTGATCTTAATGGATAAAATAGATAAAATGAGTACTAAAAATGATAAGCTAATAAGCAACAGTTCTTGTGTCAAACTTAATATCAAAGAGCGTGAATCCGATAAAGCTAGTTTAGAGAAACAAGTCAAAGACCTTAAGAACCAGGTTCTTGAGCTTACTTTTGAGAATGAGAAGTCTTCTCATATACATGGCAAAAGAAAAATGAGTGATCTGCAGGATAAGGTTGAAAAGGAATTAAAAATTGCTAATGATGATCTTTGTGATGTTGAACGTAGAAATAAAGTCCTGCATGAAAACCTAGAAAATGCTAATGAACTCTCTAGACTAAGCAAATGGCGTAGATCTTCTGATGCCTTGAATTGGCTGAGTGAAAATTGTACCTCTATCAAATTTGGAATTGGCTACAGAAAACCTATCCCTAAGTTTGACCTAAAGTATGTAGGAATTTCCTTTAATAACATGTGCACTCATTGTGGAAGAGTAGGACACTTTGAGACACTTGTCTTGCCTTAATTCATGCTCAGTTTAGAAACACCTTTGGTATTGCTAAAAATATGAAGAAGGAAGAGGAGCCAAAGGTTAATCCTCCTGTCCATACAAAGTGGATTAAGGTTAACAAGAAAATAACTTCTAATTCTCTCCCCTTCTGGGAAAGAAGGGATCTGATTCATCATTTTTCCAACAAAAAGGGACCCAAGCTTGTCTGGTTTCCCAAAACTAACTTGTGAATTTTGGTGTAGGCTAAGGGGAGAGGAAACAATTAGGACTGGTATCTAGAGAGTGGATGCTGAAGACATATGACTGGAGAAAAGAAAAACTTCCTCTCACTGACAACCTTCCAAGGAGGGAGTGTGTCATTTGGAAATGGGTAAAAGGGCCAGATAACAGGTATTGACAAGGTTGAAAAGTCACTCTCTCATGCTATAGAAGATGTGTATTATGTGGTAGGTCTTAAACACAATCTTCTTAGCATCTCTCAAATGTGCGACAAAGGAAATGAGGTAAAATTCTATTCTAAAATTTGCACCGTCACTAAGCTTGATACTGATAAAATTGTGTTAAAGGGTAAGAGATATAACAATGTCTACAAGATATCGATTATGTCACTTTCCCAGAGTGAGCACACATGCTTGAGTGTAGTGGAAGATGATCCACTGCTATGGCATAGGAGACTGGGACATGCCAGACTCTCTCAACTCAACAAGTTGACACCAAAGGACTTGATCCTTGGCTACCTAAAGTTGAGTTCACCTCTGACAAGGTATGTGATGCCTGTGTTAGAGGGAAATATGTTAGGTCATCCTTTAAATCTAAAAGGTTTTTTAGTACTTCTAAACCTCTGGAACTCCTTCACATGGACCTATGTGGACCAATGAGAATAAGAAACAGAGGAGGTAAGAGGTATGTGTTTGTGATTGTTGATGACTTCTCCAGGTATACCTAGACTTTGTTTTTGGGATCCAAAGATGAAACCTTTGATGTTTTTTGTGTATTTGTTAGAATGATTCAACATAAGCTAGGATGTATTGTTTTAAGTATAAGAACTGACCATGGAACTGAATTTGAAAATTCAAAATTCCATGAATTCTGTGGCTCACATGGAATTTACCATAATTTCTCTGCACCTAGAACTCCACAAAAATATGGGGTTGTAGAAAGAACAATAGATTCTTAGAAGACACGGGGAGGACCATGTTGATTGCCAGTGGACTACCTAAGAATTTCTGGGCTGAGGTAATCAATACTGCTTGCTACCTGCTAAATAGATGCATGGTCAAACCCATTTTTGAGAAAACTCCCAATGAGTTACTTTGAGGAAGAAAATCCAACATCACTCACCTGAGAGCCTTTGGTGTAAATGTTTTGTGCATAATAATGGGAAAGAAGCTCTAGGTAAGTTTGATGACAGAAGTGATGAGCGAATTTTCTTGGGTTACTCTCCATATAGTAAGGCCTATAAGGTCTTTAATAAAAGAACTATGTGTAGGGAAGAAAATATTCATGTTATTTTTGATGAATCTAACAATTTGGCTGAGAAAGGTCTGCAGGATGAAGATTATGACATAGGATTCATTGGTGATGGAGATACAAAGGAATCTAATGAAGATGGATCTGAAAACCACAAGGAAATTGATAATGATCATGAGGAACAAGAAGAAGAGAGAACTACTCTAACTACTGACCCGACTAATGAAGCCACACCTACTGAACCTGCTCCTTTCGGTCACTTCTCAGGTGAATCTTCTCTGGATGTACAGATCAAAACATGGAACCATTAAATCTCACATCCTCTTAAGAATATCATCTCTGATCCAAATGCATGGGTGCAAACCAGATCATCTCTAAAAATCTATGTGCAGTCACAACATTCCCTCACTATTGTACCTCACAGCAAGCAGACCTGATATAGTGTTTAGTGTGGGATTATGTGCAAAATTCCTGGCAAATCCCAAGGAATCTCACCTGAAAGCTGTCAAAAGGATACTAAGATATATCAAGGGGACCCCTGACCTCTATCTATGGTATCCTAGAGGGTATAGCCTTTATATAATTGGTTATGTTGATGCTGACTATGCAGGTTTTCATGTTGACAGGAAAAGCACTTCAGGAACAGCTCATTTTCTAGGTTCTTGTCTAGTGTCTTGGAAACCAAGAAGCAAAACTCAGTGGCCTTATCTACAACTAAGGCTTAATATGTGGCAGCAACATCCTGCTGTGCTCAATTGCTATGGATAAGATAATAGCTAAGGGACTATGGTATATTTGTTGATTGTGCTCCCATTTTCTGTGATAACACCTGTGCCATAAACATTGCTAAGAATCCATGTCAGCACAAGAGAACCAAGAATGTTTACATTAGACATCACTTTCTCAGAAACAATGTTGAAAAGGGGAATATCTCAATTAACTTTTGTAAAACTAAAGATCAAATTGCTGATATTTTTACTAAAGCTCTGAGTAGGGATCACTTTGAAAGGAATAGACAAGAACTAGGTCTAATCAACTTTTCCCACTAAGTTGAATCCCAACAATTGGATAGAAAAGGCGTAATAAGATGTAGATACTTAAGTACAATGAGTTTGATTCAGCTTTGTGCTTGTGTTAAGCTCACAAACTTGCTTGGAAAATCTGGCTAATAACTGTGTTGCATGATACTAATATGAAGTGCTGAAGCTTTATTGCAGAAACAAATAAGGAATTTTTAAGGAGTTGGTTCTTTGACTAAGGTATGTTCCATACTGTCTTAAGTCACTAGAACTTTATATCCTAAAATTATTGCTATACTCAGACATCTAATTTCGTTAGCATCACTTCCAATTGTCTTCTAGTCAAAGAGTAAGGGGGAATTCTAGTACAAGTAGAGAGCAATTACTCCTAAAATTCTAACAATCAAAGTAACCGTTATAAGATTCCCGTTAGAACTCAAATTCGGTCACCTTCTCCCTTCCAGTCAAATCAGGAGTAACGCCTTTAAAAGGCTTTTATGATCAGCTTCTCAGACCTCACTATTTCTCTCAAACTCTAAGCAAGAATCAAAAGCAATTTTCAAGAACTAATTCTCTCTTTCTCTTCTTCGAGTCTCTCATCTGATCACCATGCCTAAAGCTAGTCAAACACCCTCTAAAGGTAAATCATCAACTAGGGTTAAAGCATAACCCAAAATCATGAATCCCAAATTGAAGAAAAATAGCAAGCCATCATGAGAACCCACACCCACACCTGCTCCTTCTCCTTCGATATCCTCCACTATACCTACATCATCCCCTGTTCTTACTATTTATGCCGTTCCTATCATTCTTACCTCCACTCTATCCCCTCCTCTAAAAACAACTACCCATGCACCTGAGCTTCTTGCGAAAAATACCTCTAAGTTAACAAAGATCAAAGCCACTCCGAGAAAATCTATCCAGAAAGTGCCTGATCCTTCTACGCAGGGTGACACTGTAGCCAAGGAATCTGTGCTTCAAGGGGAATCAATGCTAGTCACTATTGATCAGGTATAACATCCTCCTTCCAAATTAGATATTTTTGGTGTCTGCTATAGATGTTGCACCCCTAGATACTCTCCCACCCATGAGTAAGAAGCCACCAGTGGAGATATTCACTGTAGAAAAGGTGTAGGGGTCTGGAGAAGGAGGTCGATACAACGACTATGGAGCATGTGGTTGAGGGGGAAGGAAGTAAAGAACCTGTGCAAAAGAAGGCTTCTGATGGCCTTTCGATTAGTTGGACTGAGGATGAGGAAGATGATGGGGTGAAAAAGAAGAAAAAGCTGTGAACAGTCATGAGGAATATGATGCTCAAAACATAGCCAATGAAGAAGAAAAGAGTGAGAATGAGGGAACATCTGGAGGTGAGAAGGAGAGTGATACAGAGGATAAGACAGGTGAACAAGCTAATGATTTTGTAGAAGAAGAAAATCATAGTGAAGAAGAGGAGGTTTTTGAAAGTAAGGATAAGGATCAAGAAAAAGTAAGTGAGAGTGAAGGAGGTGCTGAAGATAGTGAGGAAGAAGAGGGGAATGTGAGTGAGGAATCAGAAGGTTCCATGACAATTGGAAAGAATGTCATAACGCCTTCAGAAGAAACTGGTGAAGAGACAAGGGCTCAAGAACCTGGGTCTCTATTAACTCCTTTCACTGGAGATGAAGAAGTTAGCAGTGATAAAGATGATGTGCCACTATCTGAGGTAGGGAAGAAATCCAGGAAGACCCATGTGAAAGCTACAAAGTCAGTAGTCTCAACAAGGAAATGAGTGGTTCCTCCTGCCAGAACTCCTCTCAAAAGTAGTAAAAATAAAGGGTGTTGATGCACAAATCTTTTAAAGAGTCTAGAAGTGCAAAGAAGCCAAAGAATAAGGTTTCAATTGTGGAACCTGTTGTTGAGGTGGATGGAGAAGATGAGTCTGACTCTGCCTTGCCAGCAAAGTCTGCTACACTAAAGAAAAAGGGTGCCAGATTCACCAAACGTGCTACCTCTTCTGCAAGGGCCAGTAGAGGTAAGACAAGAAAGAATGTGCCAGCTGCAGTTGATCGACTCACAGAGTTCAGGAACAGAAAAGTGCGTAATGGGAGTATTTTTGTGAACAACGATAAGAAGGGGATGGCTCAACTGGTTGAAAAACTTGAGCTACAGGGGTGGAAGCACATGTTTGTCAAAGCTTTCCCCCCTATATGTGTTCCTATTGTGGTGGAGTTCTATGCAAAATTTCAAATTTGATGGGAAGGTAGTCAAGAGTAAGGTAGGGGCTTTGACATGGAGTTTGATGCTGGGGAGCTGGGGATGCTTCTGAATATCTCTTCCTTAGGATTTGAAATTACTTGAAGAAGAAGTGGCCAACCATAACAATGATGTTGACACTGGCATTGTGGTCACCAGGAAGTTCTCCCAAAATTTTGAACTAGATGCTCCCCAGAAAGTGTACAAGACTGATTTGACTCCCTTCCATAAATTATAGTTTCATTTTGTTAATTCCTACATTCTTTAGAGATATGAGAGAAGGCATGAAGCTACTCTGTTGGACATGGCTGTGATGGAGCTGCTTGCCACTGGTAGACCTATCAATCTTCCTAGCCCGATGATTTAGCACATGGCAAGAGCTGCAGATACTTCCAAACCCAAGCATGCTATGCCATATGGTTTCATGTTGACTGAGTTGTTTGACAAGCTCAACATTGCCTTACCTGAGCTTAAGTTTGGAAACCACAATGACGTTTTGGATGCTTTTACCCTCAAGCAGTGTGGGTATGAAGAAATCAAGGCTAGAGGACCACATGATTTGCTATTCTACCTAAGAGATCTAGGGCTGTAGATCATAGCAAGAGGTTGGAGTTGGTTGTTGAAGAGAATGCCAAGCTTCATGAAGACAATAATGAGCTGAGATAGGAAATAAAGCAACTTAGAGAAGAGCTCAGAAGAGATAGGGAGGCTCATGCTCAATAGATAGGCACCCTTGTGAAAGCTTTGACCCCCTCTGCTTCTCACCCATGAACCTGTTCCTTCCCAGTGTCCTTAGTTCTTCTGCTAATCCAGTGATGCCTTATCTTTTGTTCCTTTTGTCTTAGTCTGAGTAGTTTGTTGCATGCTTAGTTTATTTTGTTCTAACAATGAAGACAAGGCCTGGGCTTCTTTTGGCACTACTTAATGTCTCCTATTGCTCTACTTTACTGATTTGTACTATATTGGATCATCAGCCTAGTCTATTTGCCTTTTCTTAAGCCTGTGATGTAGCCTGTATGGCCGTGAATCTTACATTATCTGTGCTTAATGTCTAACCATTTTTTGTGTGTTTTCAATGATGCCAAAATGGGGAAGATAAGGTTTGAAGGTTGTGGATTGTGACTGTTGTGATTATCTGGTTTTTTGATGTGATTACCTTGTTCTGCTGAGTACAAAGTTTGTCATCATAAAAAAGGGGAAATTTGTTGAGTATTAAAGTTTTGATGATTAAAAAAGTATGACTAAATGTTCAAAGAACCAGGTCCTCAACGTAGCAGCTTAAATGTTCTGAAGAACCTCAAGAGAAAGAATCAGCTCCTCATGATTGATACTTGTACGTGTGTACAAGACAACAACTTTATCTCAAAGTTACCAAGGTCCCAGTTTGGTGGAAGATGGCTGCTATAAGTGATAAGGGTCGTTGCTCAAGAAGATATGGATAATTCAGTCAGAGACAAAAGTCCCAAAGCTTGTGGAATCCTTGGGACAGTAAGAGTCCTATCAAAGAGGAAGCTGCCTATGAATTGGACTCCTAGAAGATCTCAAGTTGTGTTTTAAATAAGTTCGACTTTGGACTTCTGAACTATCCTTTTACACATCAACTAAAGAGTTGTAAGTCGTTTACTTGTAATCAAGTGTCATAAACAATTAGTGAGTTGGAGTGAGTATTTTTGTAACGACCTGTCCGGTCGTTTTGAACTTTTGCACTTTGGTCGCCAGTTCTCGGGCATGACTTGCCCCGTACGATGTATTATGACTGATGTAGATCATTGGTTTTGGTTTTCACGGAAATCGGTATGAATTTGAATGAACAGTCTCAGTTGAAAGCTTTGAATTTGAAAGGTTTGACCAAGAGTTGACTTATTTGTATATGAACTCGGATCGGAATTTTTATGATTTGGTTAGCTTCATTGGGTGATTTATGACTTAGAAGCGTGATCGGAATTGGTTTTGGAGGTCCGGTGTAGAATTAGGCTTGAATTGGCAAAGTTAGTATTTTGGCGATTTTCGGTTGACAGGTGAGATTTTGACCCGAGGGTTGGAATGGAATTCCGAGAATTGTTGTAGCTTCGTTGTGTGATTTGGGATGTGTGTGTAAAATTTCAGGTCATTCGGAGGTGATTTGGCTGGGTTTTTTGATCAAAAGCGTGTTTCGGAAGTTTTTGGAAAACTTAGGCTTGAATTCGATGAGTTTTGGGTAATTTGATGTTGTTTGAGGTGTTTTGATGATTGGAACAAGTTTGAATGAGGTTACAGGGTGTGTTGGTGCCTTTGGTTGAGGTCCCGCGAGCCTCGGGCGTGTTTCGGGAGGTTAAACGGATCAATTTCATGTTTTGAGAACTTCAGAAATTGCAGGTTTCAGTTGCAGGCATTTTGGCCTTCGCGTTCGCGAAGGGGATCTCGCGTTCGCGAAGGGCCGGGGTTCGCGAGCTTCGCGTTCGCGAGGGTCCATGCAGCGTTCGCGAAGGTTTGTATGAGGACTGCATCGTGTTCGCGAGTGTGTATACGCGAACGCGTAGGAGGAATTGGGTCTGATGGTCAGTTAGTCATCGCGTTTGCGGTGGAGCAAACGCGTTCGCGAAGGTCAAGGCTGTGGAAGCATTGCGTTCGCGACTGGCATGTCGCGTACGCGTATGGTAAAAAGTTGGTCAACGCAATTTTGTGCTACGCGTTCGCGAGAGGTTGACCGCGTTCGCGAAGAAGGATTTTTAAGTGCTGGGCAGAATGTTTTAAAAAGGCTATTCCGCGATTTTGAGGTTAAGAACCTCCATTATTGAGCGATTTTGGAGCTTGGGAGAGCTAATTGAAGAGGGATTCAAGGGGAATCACCTGGAGGTAATATTTTTGAACCCAACACTCGTTTTTGTTATGAAATTAACCTAGAAATTCATGGAAATTTAGCTAAAATGGGAAGAACTATGGCATGGGTTTTGAGTTTTTTTTAAATTGGAATTTGAAGGGTCATTTGAGGTCGGATTTGAGAGTTTTTGGTATGTATGGACTCGTGGCGAGATAAGGAACCCGTTGATGTGAAATTTTCTGAGTTTCCAGAAGTGGGCCCGGGGCTCGAGTTTTGGTAATTTCGGGATTTGTGCCCGTTATTGATTGTTTTCGCTTGGGCTTTGTTCCCTTAGCATATTGTGATGTATTCGTTTTATTTTTGGGTGGATTCGACGCGCGTGGAGGCCGATTTGAGGAGCAAAGGCGTCGCGAGCTAGGGATTTTGCCGGTTCGAGGTGAGTAATGATTAGAAATGATATCCTGAGTGTCTGAAACCCCGGATTGCACATCGTAGTGCTATATTGAGGTGAGACACGCGCTGGATGATGAGCGTGGGGTCTTTTACTACTGGGGATTGTGACTTGGTCCGTCCCGATTGATGATTTTACCGTATATTTGACTGAAAACTTATTTGTTATTATCATGATTTGGGCTGATTGCCATATTTGGGCTTCGTGCCAATTATTTGAACCCTTCGGGGATTTTTTTTATCACTATTTCCTCACTGTTTTGACTCATTACTTGAACTCAATCCTGTTGATATCTACTGTTTTATAAACTCGGCCACTTTTACTCAGATTTCAAACTTAAATGATAGTTCTAAATGATGATTTGGGCTGAGGACTACTATTTTACAAATGCCCGAGAGGCTTGTGATGATTTTCGGACTGAGTGAGGCCGAGGGCCATATGTGAGGATATGCTGAGTGACATGAGGCCGAGGGCCAGAGATACATTTATATGCCACGAGGTGACTTGAGTGATGTGAGGCCGTGTGCCAAGTGATGGGAGGCCGAGTGCCGAGTGATGTGAGGCCGAGTGCCGAGTGATGATGCCACGAGGTGGCTTGATATAGCGCTTGGGCCGTAAGGGGCCCCTCCGGAGTCTGCACACCCACAGTGAGCGTGGGTATCCATTGTTCTGAGTGATTGATACTATGCTGAGAGTGAGCCCGAGGGGCTGATATGAGTGATGGTGAGGTAGCCCGAGGGGCTGATACGAGTGATTGTGAGGTAGCCCGAGGGGCTGGTACTGTTCTGAGATATTGCCCGAGGGGCGAACTTTCATGTGTTCATCTTTCCTATTTGCTTGTCATTTTACCTGTTATGTGGTATTTGTGCCCGAGGGGTGGATTTTCTGTGTTTATCGGCACCAACTGTTTGAAATCATTTCGTAACTGTTGAAAAGATCATTTTCTAAAGAGGTTTAAACTGAGCCACGATATTTCTAAAGATTTCACAGTTTCACTGTTTTCTCAAAGGATTGTACACTGCTTCTATACAACATGTTGGTTGCTTTACGTGATTTCTTACTGCTCAGTTGTTATTTACCTTTATTACTCACTGAGTTGGAGTACTCACTTTACTCCCTGCACCTCGCGTGCAGATGCAGGTATTTATTCACCCGGCAGCGGGTTTTGGCTGATCAGAGGCAGAGTTATAGGAGTTAACGAGGTGACTGCCAGCGTTCGCAGCACCGCTTTTCTCTCTTTGTTCATTATTCCGGTTTTGTACGTTTTAGACCTTGTAGTTGGATTTACACTCTAATAGACGCTCGTGACTTGTGACACCCCGGTTTGGGCTGTGTCGGGTTGTGCCTCCGTTAATTATATCATTAAATCGTATTTAAGCTATTTATTAATGTTTGACTATTTTTGAAAAGGCGATATGGGTTTGTTGGCTGGCCTTGTCTTCACGAGAGGCGCCATCACGACCGGAGCGCAGTTTGGGTCGTGACAAGTTGGTATCAGAGCCTAGGTTACAAGGTCTCACGAGTCATGAGCAGGTTTAGTAGAGTCTCGCGGATCGGTACGGAGACGTCTGTATTTATCCTCGAGATGCTGCAAAACCTTTAGGAAAACTTCACATTCTTGAATTCTTATCGTGCGTCCCTAATTCAGCTTGAAAAGTAACTCTTGAAATTCCTTCCACGCGTTCGAAAGCGCATGAGCGCTCAATATCAGATGTGCCTTGATGGCTTGTGATTCCCTGATCGAGGGGCGAGATGTGATCTCTGTGAGTTGATGTTGGGCCAGTCTGGAGGACTTGAGGCCAGATCTTTGCCTATGGCTTGAGCACCGAGGTGCTGATTGTGTGAGCAAGTGTTCTGAACTTATATGTTCGGTAATATCCCTATTAGTGGAAGTGACGGCCATATGGCTATGTGACGAGTACGTTGTGACTGCGAGGTGCGAGGTGTATCCATATGATTTGGAAGCGACGAGAAGGGTCTGCTGAATGATGGAAGAACAATTAGGTGCTGAAATTCCACCTTGATTCGAGATATAGCCCCGAGTTACGGGCGTGTGAAGGATCTTTTCGTGTTTTCCAGTTGAGAGTGACGTAAATTTCATGTTGCGGATGAGTTCAGACTCAGGAAGACTAAGTGACTGCGTACAGTTATGACGGTGGAAGGTATGCAGAAATGTTAGTTGGAGGCAAAGCAGGTGGGTTATCTCCTGCGGAGTGTTCTAAGGTTGTGTGATCCTTATGTGTATATTAGAAGATCTCATGTGCAAGTGAAAAGTACGTGTTGAAATTTGAAATTTTGGGTCGCTTAAGAGAGTGGGCTTAACTGTTGCGAGAATGGGTGCGAGATTTGCCGAATATTTAAAGTACTAGATGTTCTGTGTTTTCACAAGCTTATAAAGGATTTGAGTTTAATCTCACTATGGTATTGTGGTATCGATAGAGTATAAATGTTATAAGTTATTGAGTGTATTTTGATCTATGGCTCCGAGCCAAGTGGGGGAGTCTGCTGTGAGTAGTTGATTGCACAGTTGGGTGCTATGTTGGTTCCAGTTTGAGGCGTGCGGGCAGATCAGTTATGGCTTGCAGAAATTGTGACCGAGGATGGCTCGAGTAGAAAAGAATAAATAAAATTTGACAAGGTTATGTTATGCTTCATAGAGTAAGAAAATTTCGGGACGTCTTGAGTTGTTGTTGGTAAAGAATGCTCGGTGCATAGAGCAGGAGGTTGCTTGGGTGTGTTGGGATAAGGATTTCATTCTGCGGTGTCGGAGTGCCAATGAGGCACGGGTGGTTCTTTTCGTTGGGTTAGGTAAATTGCAGTTTGAATAAGAGTGAATGGCTTGCGAGAATGGTTATAATGTGTTCAAGATTCTACATGTAACGGTTGGGTATCATAAAGTTGTATATGTGGTTAGAAACTAAGTTTTCACTGGAAGAGGTCAAGACTTGTGGTATTTCTATGTTAATTATAGAATTCTATGTATCATTGTCAGGAAGGTAAAGGTAACGGACTTAAATTCGCAGGAAGTTCTTCAGAGTAAAGTATTTTGGAATGTGGTGCTTTTGGGAATATTTAAGAAAGTATTCAGCGGCTTATGGGTCTTAGACAATGTGGATTTATGCTTGGGTTTCGTGTGGCAAGCCTGGGTTGAGGAATTGTGGTGCTACGGCAAGAGGGAATATCTGGTTGAAGATGAATCAGAAAGAAATTTAGATAGATGGAGTAGCTTGATAGTAGACCGAACCGGTATGGTAAGGATATGATTAACCCCTTGTGTGTGTTCAAGATAATGAGTTCTTACAGGTATTTTTCAGCAATGCTCTTAGGTTGGGATGACTTGCTTGGCTTGGTCGAGTTAGAAGGATTCAGTCCTGACCGGTCTGATTTGTGCAAGGGAATTCGGAGAGTCCTTGATGATTTTCACTGCGGTTTGGAGATGCAGATTTTCCATGGGCATGCGGAGCATGGGATGTATAATGATTTGCTTCTAGATGGGATCAATGGAAGCTCTTGACTAGTTGAGTGCGTAGATGTCTCTGGCTCGGAAGGGAGATAAAAGTTTTCATGTTACCCTCGGATGGTATGGTATATGCGGTATGTTGTGGAGGACCGAGACTTGCGTGTGTTAGGTTACAGTTCAGTTCTGAAGGAAGTTCATAAAACTCTTAGGCAGCGGGTAGCCTCAGATGATTAAGGGAATGGTATTGCTAATCATAGTGATTTGACGAGGGTATATGTTTCAGAAGGCAATGTGATTAAGTTGATAGTACTTCGGTAGTACTGCGGCGCTTTCTTGTTAGAACGACAGTTGATATTCGAGTTTGCTTGATGGCACAGAGGAATTTTAGAATATCTTTCGTGGAATGATTGGGTACTTGAGGTGTGATATGTATTCGGACGGCGGAATTTGGGATCAGGTATGGTGATTTGTGTGCTACATGGAGTTGGAGACCGGAGGTTCTCATATTCAGGATATGTTGTGCTTGTAGATCGTGTGTATCAACACTGGTTAGTGACTACCAGGATTTGGAGGCCCGAGTGAATCTTTCTTTGCTTGGTATGTTTAGATTTTGGATATGATACTGGGGTGTAGACTGATTGTCTCGGTGTTGGGTTATACTGGACTATTGCGCTATGGGCCATGCTGGAAATGCCACGGGTTGAGTGGCAAGGTGCGTCGGATCATGTTCTAGCAGAGTGGTTTATATTTTAAAGGCCCAGCGGGCAGCTGGGAAGGATTGCCTTTCTTAATTGGACCTTCGTGATGGATGTCAGTGCAGAGATTTCTACCATTGATTCAGTTCCAGTGTTGAGGGACTTTTCGGATGCGCTTCTTGTGGCCGGGCAGGGTTGTTGATTTCGGTATTGATTTGGTGCCGGGCACCGTATCGTAGGGCACCGGCAGAGTTGAGGAGTTGTGAGGACAGCTTCAGGATTTCCTTAATAAAGAGTTCGATGGTAGGCCAATGTGGATGCGTGTCCTAGCTTGAGTCGGCTTGGTTGGCTCCGAATTGTATGGTTGAAGGATATGTGGATTCGATTGTTATTGAGCCTGTTGGTAAACTGGGAGTTCTATGAGTTGCCTTCTGTGTTGCAAGACGTTATGATTTGTTGGTTATAGGCACATATGGTGCGGTTCTGTTGGGGTTCGTAGTGGAAGTCGAGCGGGAAGAGTAATCGGGAGTTGCTCGGTGAATGGCTTATTGGTTATGTTCTATCGGGTTGCGTGGTATGTGTTACTTGTTTCACCGTGGGTGTAATGATTTGCTTTGGTTCCAGACGTCAAATTGTGCGTGGTTGTCAATTTCGAGCATAGTGACTTGAGGTGTCCCAGGTGGAGCAGTGTTTGGATAGGATCGCGCATTGCAGCGAGGCTATGTGGAGATATGACCTTGCGGATTAGATTTGTGTGTTCTATTCTATAATGTGAGACGGGTTCTCAGCCTTGTGTTGTGGTGGTACTGGTGAGCTTGAGGTACAACTCTTTCAATTGAGTCATTTTCGTGATTTGAGTATGTTCGGACCGTTGCTTATTGGTGCGCGTATTATGCAAGTTGTGGCTTAGGCCTATATTGATGTGCCATGTCACCAGAGTAGTGTGCTGGGTCAGAAGAGATCGTTGGGATCATTGAATACAAACGGATTCGATTTCAGCATGTTCGATGGGTAAATATCGAGGTTCGGTTCAAAAATTTGCTATGGTAATTGCCAGAGGAGAAATGGCTTCATGAATGGTTGATCTGAGAAATGGTTATGGTTTATTGCGTGTTTCATTTATCGTTGGCAGTATATGAAAGTGTTGGAATGAGACTTTAGCTGATAAGAGGTTTCTATCGGTACTTGGTTGTTGTGGGCATCTGCTGTAAATGGAAGTTATCGCTACATGTGTTTGAGTTATGCGGTATATCATATAATTGCACCTGAGGTTGCAGGCATGGGCTATTACAGCTGGTTTGGGCCTATTCAGAGTGTAGGTGTGAGGTTTTGATCGTATTGATGGTTTCAGAAGTGAAAAATGTGATTCTATGGCTTATGGGCCAGACTGGGTTGTGTAATTTCAGTTTCTATGTGTTATCGGACCTATATGAGATAGGGTGACGTGGGACCACCCCCGGGTATATGCATGGCAAGGTTGCTCAGCGATTGGTTGGATTTTGGAACAACTCTGAGTACGTTCGAGGACGAACGTGTGTTTAAGTGGGGGAGGATGTAACGACCCGACCGGTCGTTTTGAGCTTTTGCACTTTGGTCGCCAGTTCTCAGGCATGAATTGCCTCGTATGATGTATTATGATTGATGTAGATCGTTGGTTTTGGTTTTCACGGAAATCGGTATGAATTTGAAAGAACAGTCTCAGTTGAAAGCTTTGAATTTGAAAGGTTTGACCAAGAGTTGACTTATTTGTATATGAACTCGGATCGGAATTTTTATGATTTGTTTAGCTTCGTTGGGTGATTTATGACTTAGAAGCGTGATCGGAATTGGTTTTGGAGGTCCGGTGTAGAATTAGGCTTGAATTGGCAAAGTTAGTATTTTGGCGATTTCCGGTTGATAGGTGAGATTTTGACCCGAGGGTCGGAATGGAATTCCGAGAGTTGCTGTAGCTTCGTTGTCTGATTTGGGATGTGTATGTAAAATTTCAGGTCATTCGGAGGTGATTTGGTTAGATTTTTTGATCAAAAGCGTGTTTTGGAAGTTTTTTGAAAACTTAGGCTTGAATTCGATGAGTTTTGGGTAATTTGATGTTGTTTGAGGTGTTTTGATGATTGGAACAAGTTTGAATGAGGTTATAGGGTGTGTTGGTGCCTTTGGTTGAGGTCCCGGGGGCCTTGGGCGTGGTTTGGGAGGTTAAACGGATCAATTTCATGTTTTGAGAACTTCAGAAATTACAGGTTTCAGTTGCAGGCATTTTGGCCTTCGCGTTCGCCAAGGGCCGGGGTTCGCGAGCTTCGCGTTCGCGAGGGTCCATGCCGCGTTCGCGAAGGTTTGTCTGAGGACTGCATCGCGTTCGCGAGTGTGTATACGCGAACGCGTAGGAGGAATTGGGTCTGATGGTCAGTTAGTCATCGCGTTTCGCGGTGGAGCAAACGCGTTCGCGAAGGTCAAGGTTGTGGAAGCATTGCGTTCGCGACTGGCATGTCGCGTACGCATAAGGTAAAAAGTTGGTCAACGCAATTTTGTGCTACGTGTTCGCGAGAGGTTGACCGCATTCGCGAAAAAGGATTTTTAAGTGCTGGGCAGAATGTTTTAAAAAGTCTATTCCGCGATTTTGAGGTTAAGAACCTCCATTATTGAGCGATTTTGGAGCTTGGGAGAGCTAATTGAAGAGGGATTCAAGGGGAATCACCTGGAGGTAATATTTTTGAACCCAATACTCGTTTTTATTGTGAAATTAACCTAGAAATTCATGGAAATTTAGCTAAAATGGGAAGAACTAGGGCTTGCTTTTTGAGTTTTTTTTTAAATTGGAATTTGAAGGGCCATTTGAGGTCGGATTTGAGAGTTTTTTATATGTATGGACTCGTGGCGAGATAAGGAACCCGTTGATGTAAAAATTTCTGAGTTTCGAGAAGTGGGCCCGGGGCTCGGGTTTTGGTAATTTCGGGATTTGTGCCCGTTATTGATTGTTTTCCTTGGGCGTTATTCCCTTAGCATATTGTGATGTATTCGTTCTGTTTTTGGGTAGATTCGACGCGCGTGGAGGCCGATTTGAGGAGCAAAGGCGTCGCGAGCTATGGATTTCGCCGGTTCGAGGTGAGTAATGATTGTAAATGATATCCTGAGGGTTTGAAACCCCGGATTGCACATCGTAGTGCTATATTGAGGTGAGACACGCGCTGGATGATGAGCGTGGGGTCTTTTACTACTGGGGATTGTGACTTGGCCCATCCCGATTAATGATTTTACCGTATATTTGACTGAAAACTTATTTGTTATTATCATGATTTGGGCTGATTGCCATATTTGGGCTTTGGGCCAATTATTTGAACCCTTCGGGGATTTTTTTTATCACTATTTCCTTACTGTTTTGACTCATCACTTGAACTCAATCCTGTTGATATCTACTGTTTTATAAACTCAGCCACTTTTACTCAGATTTCAAACTTAAATGATAGTTCTAAATGATGATTTGGGCTGAGGACTACTATTTTACAAATGCCCGGGAGGCTTGTGATGATTTTTGGACTGAGTGAGGCCGAGGGCCATATGTGAGGATATGCTGAGTGACATGAGGCCGAGGGCCTGAGATACATTTATATGCCACGAGGTGGCTTGAGTGATGTGAGGCCGAGTGCCGAGTGATGGGAGGCCGAGTGCCGAGTGATGGGAGGCTGAGTGCCGAGTGATGTGAGGCCGAGTGCCGAGTGATGCTGCCACGAGGTGGCTTGATATAGTGCTTGGGCCGTAAGGGGCCCTTCCGGAGTCTGCACACCCACACTAAGCGCGGGTACCCATTGTTCTGAGTGATTGATACTATGCTGAGAGTAAGCCCGAGGGGCTGATATGAGTGATGGTGAGATAGCCCGAGGGGCTGATACGAGTGATTGTGAGGTAGCCCGAGGGGCTGGTACTTTTCTGAGATATTGCTCGAGGGGCGAACTTTCATGTGTTCATCTTTCCTATTTGCTTATCATTTTACTTGTTATGTGGTATTTGTGCCCGAGGGGTGGATTTTCTGTGTTTATCGGCACTAACTATTTGAAATCATTTCGTAACTGTTGAAAAGATCATTTTCAAAAGAGGTTTAAACTGAGCCAAGATATTTCTAAAGATTTCACAGTTTCACTGTTTTCTCAAAGGATTGTACACTGCTTCTATACAGCATGTTGGTTGCTTTACGTGATTTCTTACTGTTCAGTTGTTATTTACCTTTATTACTCACTGAGTTGGAGTACTCACTTTACTCCCTGCACCTCGTGTGTAGATGCAGGTATTTATTCACCCGGTAGCGGGTTTAGGCTGATTGGAGGCAGAGCTATAGGAGTTTAGCGAGGTGGCTGCCAGTGTTTGCAGCACCGCTTCTCTCTCTTTTGTTCATTATTCCTATTCCGTGTATTTTTAGACCTTGTAGAACTGTATTCACACTCTAATAGATGCTCCTGACTTGTGACACCCCGGTTTGGGCTGTGTCGGGATGGTTTCGCTTACTGTATTCGCTATTTTCGCATGTTATGGTTATTAAATCATGTTTAGAACGGTTTATGTTAAATAATTGTTCAAAAGGGAGATACGTGTTAGTCTGGCTGGCCTTGTCTTCACGAGAGATGCCATCACGATCGGGTTTGGGAATTGGGTCGTGACAATTTTGCTTTACAAGTTAGAGTAACTTGTGAATCAAATAGGAGTAGTAGGAGTACTGGAGAATATCTAATTACAGTCTTGTAATTGGTACATTTTGGCTCATTATTCTAGTAGAGTTGGAGTTGAAAATCCTACGTGGTAGTCCTGGTTTTTCCACCTTTTGAATCGGGTGATTTTCCACGTAAAAATCGCTGTGCTCATTAATTGCTTGTTTTCTTTACGCCTAAGGAACACGGTAAAGAACCAAATTCTTTGATAATCCATATGGGCACTCAAACTAACACTCGTTATTGTTTTTGCTGGGGATTCATAGATGTGAGGGAGAAAGAGAGGAAAGCGGAAGATCGACTAAACAAGGAGACACATGCAAATTACCAATTGAGCTAATATTAACATTTTATGAGTAATTATTTATATAGTATTTTTGAGTTAACTAATATTGATAGTATTCTGTTTCGAAAGGCCAGACTGGGTAATTTTCTCAACATTAAATAAAGGAACAGGTCAAACATACAACTTGTATTCAACATAGACTAATAAAGAAGAGAGGGCAGAGATCGAAGAAGAGAGAATAGAGGAATATAATTAGCCATTTAGGATTCTTTTTTTGTGTAACGACCCGACCGGTCGTTTAGAGATTTTGCATTTTGTTCGTCAGTTTTAGGGCATGACTTGCCCCGTGTGATGTACTATGACTCATGTAAATCGTTGATTTTGGTTTTCAGGGTAATCGGAATGAATTTGGAAGAACAGTTCCCAGTTTGAAGCTCGAAATTTGAAATGTTTGACCAAGATTTGACTTGTTAGTATATGATCTCGGATCAGAATTTTTATGATTTGGTTAGCTCCGTTAGCTGATTGTGGCTAGATTTGGAGCATCCGGAGGTCGATTCGTGCGGGCAAAGGCATCGTGGGCTAGAGTTTGGACCGGATCGAGGTAAGTAATGATTGTAAATACTGTCCTGAGGGTTTGAAACCCCGAATTTCACATCATTCTGCTACTTTGGGGTGACGCACACGTTAGATGACGAGCGTGGAGCCGTGCACCATCGGGGATTGTGACTTGGTCCGTCCCGTACGACTGTTAAGTCGCGTATTTGATTTGAAATCTTATGATATTCCATATTTTAGAGATTGATATTACAATTTGGGCTATATGCCATGTTTGGGGCCATGTGCCGACCTGTTGAGACCCTTAGGGGCATTTTTACTATTTATCCTTACTCTATTTGTTTGAAAGCATAACCTCAGTCATGTTTTACCTGTTTATTTTTTTTCTGGTTTCATCACTTTACTTCTTAAAAATATGAAAAACTGTTTGGGCTGAGTTCCCTGATTTACTCATAGACCGAGGGCCTGATTGTGAGGATAATGACTGAGATAGACCGAGGGTCTGATAGTGAGGTCAATGACTGAGAGAGGCCGAGGGCCTGGATGTGAGGGTTTGATATTTATGGATCGGGCTGCACGCCGCAGCAATATATATATATATATATATATATATATATATATATATATATATATATATATATATATATATATATGTATATGTATATGTATATGGATCGGGCTGCACGCCGCAGCGATATATGGATTGGGTTGCCCGCCGCAGCGGTTTCTATATGGTACCTATTGAGTGTGAGTGTTGAGTGTGAGCGCTGATTGGTAAGAGTTGAGCCACTAGTGACTGAGAGGCTTGACCGAGGGGCTATATATATATATATATATGTACATGAGTGATGTTTTGCCTGAGGGGCTAGTTCACGAACTTACTGTTTTTCACTCCTCTTTAGAGTGAGTTTCCATTGAACATGGTGATTTAATTACTGTTTTCACTCATCTTTAGATCGAGCCTCTATTGAAAATGTTGGACAAATGTTTAAATAATCTTTCATTTAAACTGAAGTTTTTAAGCTACGAAAAGGATTGTGAATTTTCTGTTATGCCCGAGGGGATGTATACAAACTATCTTTTACCCGAGGGGCCGGTGATGGTTTTCATCTATTTTATTAAAAATGGTATTGAACCCCTACTGAAATTGTTGGAAAGCATTTTTTTTTCAAATGATTTTTACCCAAAAGCTGGATTTTAAATGAGACGATTGACTCGTATTCTGATTTGGAAGCTCGTTGTGCTTATTGAGTTATCATAAATGTGGATTCATCATTTTCCTACTGCTCAGTCTTTATTTACTCTTATTACTTACTGGGTTAGAGTACTCACATTACTCCCTGCACATCATGTGCAGATTCAGGTATTTTGGAACCCGGTAGCGGGTGTTGATTGCTCGGAGGCGGAGGTGTCGGAGTTAGCAAGGTGGCTGCATGACGTTCGCAACACTCCTTTCCTTCCGTCTCATTTCAATTACTGTATTTAGCACATTTTTAGACTCTTGTTGTATTCAGACCTTGGTAGGTGCTTATGACTAGTGACACCCCGGTTTGGGTTATACTTCCGCATTTTATTGACATTATCCGCTACTTAATATTAGTAAATCATGTTTTAGACTGCTTTATGTTGTTTAATTGTTTTAAAAGCTAAATTGGGTTTAGTTGGCTGGCCTTGTCTGCACGAGAGGCGCCATCACGACCGGGTTCGGGGAAATAGGGTCGTGCCAAGTTGGTATCAGAGCCTAGGTTACATAGGTCTCACGAGTTATGAGTAGGTTTAGTAGAGTCTCGCGGATCGGTACGGAGATGTCTTTATTTATCTTCGAGAGGCTGCAGAACCTTTAGGAAAAAACTTCACATTCTTGAATTCTTATCGTGCGTCTTTGATTCAGCTTGAGATGTAACTCTTTGAATTCCTTCCACGCGTTTGTGTGCGCGCATGAGCGCTCAGTATCAGATGTGCATCGATGGCTTGTGATTCCCTGATCGAGGGGCGAGATGTGATCTCTGTGTGTTGATGTTGGGCCAGTCTGGAAGACTTGAGGCTGGATTGTTACCTATAGCTTGCGCCCTGAGTTGTTGATTGCGTGAGCATGTGTTTCTAGATCGATATGTGCTGTTGTGTCCCTATTAAGGGAAGTAATGACAGGATAGTGCGTGATGAGGGTGAAGTGACTACGAGATGTATTCGTACGATTTGGAAGCGACGAGAAGGATCTGCTGGGGGATAGAAGAACTATTAGGTGCTTGATTTCCATCTTGATTTGAGGTACAGCCCCGAGTTATGGGCGTGTGATGAATCCTTTCATGTTTTCTAGTTGGGAGTGAAGTAAATTTCATGTTGCGATATGAGTTCATACTCAAGGACACTAAGTGACTGCGTAATATTTTATGACAGTGGATGGTATACTGAAATACCAGTTTGAGGCAAAGCAGGTGGGTTATCTCCTGCGGAATGTTCTAAGTTTGTGCGATCCTTATGTTGTCTGTTAGAAGATCTCAATTTCAAGTGAAAGATATATGTTGTAATTTGAATTTGAGTCGCTTAAGGGAATGGGTTTAATTGTTATGAGAGTAAATGCGAGACTTGCAGAAGATATGAAGTATCAGATGGTCTGTGTTCCACGAGCTTATGAAGGATTGAGTTAATCTCACTATGGTATTATGGCAGCAATAAAGTATATGCATTACGAGTTATGGTGTGTGTTTTGATCTATGGCTTCGAGCCAAGTGGGGGAGTTTGCCATTGATTAGCTGATTGCATGGTTATGTGCTAAGTTGGTCCCAGTTCGAGGCGTGCTGGTGAATCCGTTATGGTTCACGCAGATTGAGCCCGAAGAGGGCTCGAGTAAAGGAATATTTTCTACTAAGGTAAGGTTATATCGTGCTTCATAGGTGTTTGAGAATCACGGAATATCTTGAGTTGTTGTAGATAAAGAATGCTCGGTGCATAGGAAAGGAAAGTGGCTTGGTTGCATCAAGGTAAGGTTATATGCTGCAGTGTCAGAAGTGCTAATGAGGCGCAGGTTGTTCGGTTCTTTTGATCGGGCTAATTGCAGTTTGGGTAGAGAGGATGACTATTGAGAATGGTCTAATGCGTTCGGGGGTTTACATGTAATAATTGGAGATTTTCAGGAGAATAATTTAGCTAGAAACTGAGGTTTGCGCTGGAGGGTATCAAGACTTTAGTCATTTCTATATCAATTATGGGATTCTATATATCAGTATTAGGAAAGTAATGTCTTCAGATTCGCAGGAAGTCTTTTCAGGGTAGGTATTCTGAATGCGGTGCTTTTGGGAGCATTTGAAAGAGAATTCAGCGGGTTGTGAGCCTTAGACTGTGTGGTATTATGCTTGGGTCTCGTGTGGCGAGTCTGGGTTGAGGGATTGTGGTGCTACAACAAGAGGGAGTATCAAGTCGAAGGTAACTCAGAAGGAACTCAGATAGATGGGGTAGCTTGGTAGTAGGCCGAATCGGTATGGTAAGGATATGACTAGTTCTTTGGGTGCTTACGAGGTAATGAGTTTCTACAAGTGTTTCACGGCAATGCTCTTGGGTGATAGTGGCCTGCGTAGTTTGGTTGATATAGAAGGATTCAGACCCGATGGTTTAGTTTTGTGCAAAAGGAATCAAGAGAGTTCTTGACGGTTTCTACCACGGTTAGAGAGGTATATTTTCTGCTGGCGTGAAGAGCATGGGATGTGTAATGATTTTATTCTACGTGGGATCAATGGGAAGTTCTTGACTAGTTGAGTACGTAGATGTTTGTGGCTCGGAAGGGAGATGAAGTTCTCATGTTATTCTAGGATGGTATAGTATATGCGGTATGTTTTGGAGGATTGAGATTTGCGTGTGTAAGGTTACGGTTCAGTTCTGAACAGGAGGTCATAAAATCCATAGGCGGCACGGGCAGTTTCAAATAATTAGAGAAATGAGCTTCAGATGATTAGGGGAATGGTCTTCAGATGATTAAGGAAATGGTATTGCTAGTTGGAGGTAATTTGACGATGGTATATGTTTCTAAAAAAGGCAATGTGATTAAGTTGATGGTACTTCGGTAGTATTGCGGCACTTTCTTGTAGATCGACTGCTTATATCGGGTTGCTTGGTGGTACAGAAGAATGTCAGAGTATCTCTCGTGGAATGATTGGGTGTTAAAGATGTGGTATGTATTTGGACGGTGGAATTGGGATCGGATATGGTGATTCGTATGCTGTATGGAGTTGGAGACTGGGAGTTCTCATATTCGGGTGACTATCGGGGTTTGGAGACCCAAGTGGATCTTTTACTGCTTGGTATGTTATATTTTGGATGTGATATTAGGTATAGACTGGTTATCGCATTGTTGTGTCATTCTGAGCTATTGCGCTAAGGCAGCGATGTTGGCTATGCCGGGAATGCCACAGATTGAGTGGCGAGGTTCGATGGATTATGTTCTTAGTAGGGTGGTTTTATATTTCGAAGACCAAGCGGATGGCTGGAAAGGATTGTCCTTCTTATTTGGGCTTTCGTGATGGATGTCAGTGTAGAGACTCCTACCATTGATTCAGTTCCGGTGGTGAGGGACTTTCGGATGTGTTCTTGTGGCCAGGCATATCGCCGGCAAGGTTGTTGATTTCGGTATTGATTCGATGCCGGGCACCGTATAGTATAGCACCGGCAGAGTTAAAGGAGTTGAAGGAGCAACTTCAGGGTTTCCTTGATAAGGGGTTTGTGGGCAGGCCAATGTGGATGTGTGTTCTAACTTGAGCCGGCTTGGTTGGATCCGAGTTGTAATGTTGAGGGATGTGTTGATTCGATTGTTATTGAGCTTACCGGTAATTTGGGGGAGATCTATGAGTTACCTTTCTGTGTTGCGAGGCATTATGATTTGTTGGTTATAGGCACATATGATGCGGTTCTATTGGGGTTTGATAATGGAAGTCGAGCGGGAAGAGTAATTGGGTATTGCTCGGTGAATGGCGTATCGGTTATGTCCTTTCGGGTTGTGTGGTGTATGTTATTTGCTTCACCATGGGGATGATGATTTGCTTTTGTGCCAGACATCAAATTGCGCGTGGTTGTCTATTTCGAGCATGGGGAGCTTGAGGTTCAGCTCTTTCAATTGAGTCATTTTCATGATTTGAGTATGTTCGGACTGTTGCTTATTGGTGCGCGTATTGCGCAAGTTGTGACTTTAGTCTGTATTGAGGTGTCATGTCACCAGAGTAGTTGTGTTGGAATTAGATAAGATCGTTGGGATCTTTAATGAATACAACGGATTCAATTTCAGCATGTTGGGAGGAATAAATATCGAGGTTCGGCTCATAAATTTGCTATGGTCCTTGCCAAAGGAGAAGTGGCTTCATGAATGGTTGATCTCAGAAATGGTTATCGTTTATTGCGTGTTTCATTTATCATTGGCAGGGCATGAAAGTGTTGGAATGAGACCTTAGTTGATAAGAGGTTTTCTATCGGTATTCGGTTGCCGTGTGCAGTTGCTGTGATTAGAAGTTATCGCTGCAAGCGTTTGAGTTATGTGGTACGTTATGAAATTGCACCTGAGGTTGCTGGTATGAGTTATTACAGCTTGTTCGGGCTTATTTCCAGTATAAATGTGAGGTTCTGATCGTATTGATGATTTCAGAAGTGGAAATGTGGTTCTATGATTTATGGGCTAGATTGGATTGTGAAATTTCAGTTACCATGTGTTATCAGACCTATATGAGATAGAGTAAGTGGTATCACCCCGGGTATATGCATGGCAAGGTTATTCAACGATTGGTTGGCTGTTGGAACAACTCTGGGCACGTTCGAGGACGAACGTATGTTTAACTGGGGGAGGATGTAACGACCCGACCGGTCGTTTAGAGCTTTTGCATTTTGTTCGTCAGTTTCCGGGCATGACTTGCCCCGTGTGATGTATTAAGACTCATATAAATCGTTGGTTTTGGTTTTCAGGGTAATCAGAATGAATTTGGAAGAACAGTTCCCAGTTTGAAGCTCGAAATTTGAAATGTTTGACCAAGATTTGACTTGTTAGTATTGATCTCGGATCGGAATTTTTATGATTTGGTTAGCTCCGTTAGCTGATTGTGGCTAGATTTGGAGCATCCGGAGGTCGATTCGTGCGGGTAAAGGCATCGCGGGCTAGAGTTTGGACCAGATCGAGGTAATGATTGTAAATACTGTCCTGAGGGTTTGAAACCGCGAATTTCACATCGTTGTGCTACTTTGGGGTGACGCACACGTTAGATGACGAGCGTGGAGCCGTGCATCGTTGGGGATTGTGACTTGGTCCGTCCCGTACGACTGTTAAGTCGCGTATTTGATTTGAAATTTTATGATATTACATATTTTAGAGATTGATATTATAATTTGGGTTGTATGCCATGTTTGGGGCCTTGTGCCGACCTGTTGAGACCCTTAGGGGCATTTTTACTATTTTTCCTCACTCTATTTGTTTGAAAGCATAACCTCAGTCATGTTTTACCTGTTTATTTTTTTTTTCTGGTTTCATCACTTTACTTCTTAAAAATAAGAAAAACTGTTTGGGTTGAGTTCCCTGATTTACTAATAGACCGAGGGTCTGATTGTGAGGATAATGACTGAGATAGACCGAGGGTATGATAGTGAGGTCAATGACTAAGAGAGGCCGAGGGCCTGGATGTGAGGGTTTCATATTTATGGATCAAGCTGCATGCCGCAGCAATATATATATATATATATATATATATATATATATATATATATATATATATATATATATATATATATATATATATATATATATATATATNTATAGCGCTTGGGCTGTAGGAGCCCCTCCGGAGTCTGCACACCCCTAGTGAGCACAGTCGACTATATATATGGATCGGGCTGCACGCCGCAGCGATATATGGATCGGGCTGCACGCCGCAGCGGTTACTATATGGTACCTATTGAGTGTGAGTGCTGAGTGTGAGCGCTGATTGGTAAGAGTTGAGTCACGAGTGACTGAGAGGCTTGCCCGAAGGGCTATATATATATACATGTACATGAGTGATGTTTTGCCTGAGGGGCTAGTTCATGAACTTACTGTTTTCACTCCTCTTTAGAGTGAGTTTCCAATGAACATGGTGATTTAATTACTGTTTTCACTCATCTTTAGCCCGAACCTCTATTGAAAATGTTGGACAAATATTTTAAATAATCTTTCATTTAAACTGAAGTTTTTAAGCTACGAAAAGGACTGTGAATTTTCTGTTATGCCCGAGGGGCCGTATACGAACTATGTTTCGCCCGAGGGGCCGGTGATGATTTTCATCTATTTTATTAGAAATGGTATTGAACCCCTACTGAAACTGTTGGAAAGCATTCTTTTTTTCAAATGATTTTTACACAAAAGCTAGATTTTAAATCAGACGATTGACTCGTATTCTCATTTGGAAGCCTGTTGTGCTTATTGAGTTATCATAAATGTGGATTCATCATTTTCCTATTGCTCAGTCTTTATTTACTCTTATTACTTACTGGGTTGGAGTACTCACATTACTCCCTGCACCTCGTGTGCAGATTCAGGTATTTCGGAACCCGGTAGCGGGTGTTGATTGCTCGGAGGCGGAGTGTTGGAGTTAGCAAGGTGGCTGCACGACATTCGCAGCACTGCTTTCCTTCCGTCTCATTTCCATTACTGTATTTAGCACATTTTTAGACTCTTGTCATATTCAGACCTTGGTAGGTGCTCACGACTAGTGACACCACGATTTGGGCTATGTTTGGGTTGTACTTCCGCATTTTATTGACATTATCCGCTACTTAATATTAGTAAATCATGTTTTAGACTGCTTTATGTTGTTTAACTATTTAAAAAGCTAAATTGAGTTTAGTTGGCTGGCCTTGTCTGCACGAGAGACGTCATCACGATCGGGTTCAGAGAAATAGGGTCGTGACATTTTGAAAAGAGAAAAGAGGAAGATTAGGATTTTTGGCGATGGAGATGATGAGAGAATTGAATTTGGGGAAAAGTGAGAGAGTGTAAAATCTGATAAATGAAAGTGAGAGAAGAAAGAAAGGAATTAGAATTAGGGAAAATTTATGTGGGACAGAGGAAAAAGGGAAGTGGGGTATAGCCATAGGGGTTTTAAAAGAGATGAGCCAATGTGGGTAATAAAACAACAATTGGGCTAATAATGGTGATGAAGAAGATATCCGTGGGTTTGAATGACAGTTTAATAAACATTAGGGGTCTATGTGAAGAGCCTGAATATAATAACATAGAACATAACTATTGAGAAGAAATATCCTAAAGATATCACTTCAGTTAAAATTTTGACCACAAGTGACAAGATATATTTATTTGAAGGTCTAGCACTATCCATCCACAGATTATCTGCAGATTTTTTTCAAAAAATGGCAGCTAAAATGGCTGTGTCTTCTGCACTTTGCATGAACTTTGCAGTTGTATCAAGGGAACTTTTTTCACCTTCTCCACAACCCCTCAGTTTAAGCTCATGGAAAAGAAGGGGAAACCATTTCAGAGTTTCTGCAAAATTAGGTTTGGTTTAAATATTTAAGTTCACCAAGTTAATAGTATATAGTTTATTATGATATTAGAAGATGGTTTTGGTGATTCTTGATAGGGGGAGGAGAAGGTGATGTCAAGAAAGACAAGAAGAAATTCATCACTAAAGAACAAGAACCTGAACAGTAAGTTTTCCATATAGTGATTGATTTCTGTCTTGTTTTTATTATCAGTTGTTTTGCTTTTCTTGATTTTGATTATTTTGTCAAGAGCACATTGGATATCTGAAGGTGAGCCATGGCGTAACTAGTAAAGTTGATGCCTTGTGATCAGGAGGTCACGGGTTCAAGCTGTGGAAACATCCTCTTGCAGAAATGCAGGGTAAGGCTGTGTCCAATAGAACCTTGTGGTCCGGCCCTTCCCCGAACCGCATAGTGGGAGCTTAATGCACCAGACTGTTTTTTTTTTTTTTTTTACATTAGATATTTGACAAGAAGATCGAATTTTCCTGAATTAGTTTTAGTTTATTGAGACAAGTAAGTGAAGGGGATTGCCTGGTTTTAGGTATTGGCAGACAGCAGGAGAAAGAGCAGGGGAAAACCCTATGATGACACCTCTTCCCTATATAATCATATTTGGAATGTCAACACCCTTTGTGATCTTGGCTATTGCTTTTGCTAATGGTTGGATTAAGGTTCCAATAAGATGATTAAAGACTGATCCACAGAGAGTTGCAAGAAGGACTTATGGATGTCTGATTCTATTTATTCTGCACTGACCTTTTTCTTCAGCTGAGTTTGCAATGTATAAGAGTTACCCCAGTTCAATACACAATTTTTTGTTTATAATTTTCTGTATCATAGGCAGATATCGAATTTCAAGTTGGTTGGTGCAGAGTATTGCTGCATTTGTTATTCTGTTCTGGTACCGTCCGTAATGTGTATCCTCCATTTTGACAATTGAAAGGAGCAAAAGCCTAAATACAGTTCTCTTGTCAGATGTTCTTTTGTGAAAGTATTTGAATATGATCGAGTATGAGAACGGACTATGGTTATCTTTGATCATGTGAAAAAATTTGAGCATCCAACAGAAGACGTAAGTCAATAACTGGAGTAGGCCAATACTTTTATAATCTTCACCTTTTTCTTGATGCATTTCTGCTGGAAGACTTACATCCTTGTTAAAAAAGAGGAGAAAACAGAAACTTCAGATGATCAAAGGATGATAAATATTTTGTTGATACATATCAAGTAAGTTTCCCTTCAGCTCTCTCTGAGTGTGCAACCATAAAAAAATAAGTAGATTGAAATCTACAACTCCAAATATATTTCAAAGTTCATGCTTAGCAGAAAGAGAAATGTATAGGGTAAAATATGCTCATTTTAAATGATCGCATAATAGAGTGACACGTGGAGCCGGAGACAGATGAAGAGCAAGGCAAGTGGAAATCAAGTCCGGGGGCAATAATCTCGATTTTCCCCGAAGGAAATGTTGCTCATAAAGACAAATAAATGCATGCCACCTGGTAGCATTCAATGGAGAATATTCTGCAGTATTACATACGTAGTCCGTTATAGAGAACATGATATTTGTAGCCTGCCGTTACACATTTATCAATGGGCCCCATAATAATCATTTAAGGGAACTTTGATCCTAGGACCTTATTCCCTAGATGCAGCTATAAATAGTAACTTAAATAATCATTGCAAGGGAGACGAATTTTCTGACAAACTTATGTTATATACTGTTCAAAAGCTCAATAACATTTTATTTCTTGCTTATTTATATTGTTATTATTGCCTTCGGAAGCTTTGCTCCCGGAACCAAGCTATCTGTTGTCTTATCTCGATTTCAACGCTAAGTCTTGCATTCTTATTTAAGTTATTTATCATTTTTGGGATCAAATCGATTCGCTTGTCTATAAACCACGTATAAATTTAACTGTATCGTTATATGAGTAAACAAGAAACTTGATGCTTTCTGAGTCTCTTGGCAGATCACTCTTTAACGCATAGGGCTACATAGGCAGAAAAGGCATGGGAGCAGAGCTTCATGAATGTATAGTAGTTTTGATTCAGACATACAATAAATACTACACCTCAATCTGAAGCAAGTTAGGTCCGTTATATGAATCCTCGTTGATCTATGTCGTTGCATTTAAGCTTATGCCAGTTAAATCCTATTTATTTCAAATATATGCAAAGAACAAATTGGTCATCATGTGGTCCACCTTTCATTGCAACAGTCTACATTTAGTTTTGTCAAGGGCAGACCCTCCTGTTAGGCAGTCGCAGCAGGTCCGGACACAACACTACCTTCAGCTGGAAATATATTATGTAGTTGAATTCCAGAAAAAATTGGAAGTATATGTTGGAGTTACATGACAGCTTTGGACTATATTTTGGGCTGTAATTAGTTAGTAGTGTAGTTGGGCCACAGGCCCATTATAGTTATTTACTTCCGCTTGTATTTTGTATTCTTTGTGTTATGGCAATAAGCCCATTGTATATAAGGGACTAGGGAACATTCTAGAGATACATAACATGAAATTCAATAGACAGCTTTTGCTCAGCACTTCATTCTCTTCCTCTCCTAAACCTTAACTACGAATTCATCGACTTCGCTCAATTTTTGAGCTTAACATGGTATCAGAGCCATGAAATCGTCGATCCTTCATCTCCTAATTTCATCGATGTTACCCTTGGAGATTTTGGTTCGTTAGCTACTTTATTTTTCTCATCCTCTCTTAGTCGTCGGAGTTTCGTCCTGTTTTTCATTTTTTTTACTGCTTCTTTTGCTCGATTGAGTTGGAGTGTCATAGATATCTAAGAATTTTGTGCAAAATTTGTGCGATTCATTCATCAATTGGAGTTTTTGGAGGATTTTCTTCAAAGCTAGGGTTCAGTTCTCAGTAATCTTCAAGCAATCTTTAAGGCCTTTTACTTCTTCAGGTCGCGAAGAAGTTTGGTACACTCTTTCCTATTTTTGCATCTGTTGATTCTGTTTTTAGGAGATTAAGATTTGTTGGAAATTAACTCCCTTTTTGAGTATTTTTCGTGAAAATCATGGGTGATTCCAGTGCAAATATTGGTCCTTACGTTCCTGAACCTACTAGTCATTTGTTTCTACTTCCTTCTGATGTGCCAGGCATATCTCTTGTTAGTGTTCCTTTCTCTGGGACAGGTTTTGGGGGTTGGAAGCGAAGTATGATAGTTTCGTTGTCTAATAAAAACAAAATTGGATTTATAGATGGCTCATACATTAAACCTGCTGAGACTTCTCCTCAGTATAGACAATGGGATAGATGTAACAACATGGTCATATCATGGTTGACCAATTTCTTATCCCCAGACATTGCTGAAAGTGTACAATATTCAGAAACAACTGAGAGTATTTGGAAACAATTAAACAACAGATATAGGACTGTTAGTGGGACTAAATTCTTTGAGATTAAAAGAGAACTTTCCTCCACTTATCAAGGATCCCTAGATGTTGCTTCTTCCAATTCTTCCACCTTGGTATGCAAACTTCAAAAGTCTCTTTATGGTCTTAGACATGCATCTCGTCAGTGGTATGCAAAGTTATCACAAGCTCTTTGCTCTAGAGGGTATACTCACTCTTTGAATGACTATTCATTATTTGTTAAAAAGACTCGGTCCTCTACTATTTTCATAGTTGTTTATGTGGATGACATCATACTCACTAGTGATGATTTATCTGAGGTTTCAGCTCTTAAGTCATTTCTGGATGAGCAATTCAGAATTAAAGACTTGGGACTCCTTCACTATTTTTTGGGTATTGAAGTTTTTTATCATTCTTCAGGTGCTATTTTGCATCAAAAGAAGTTCATTAATGATTTACTTGATGAATATCATTGTTCTGATGTTTCTGAGGTTGTTGCTCCTTTAGATATTTCACTTAAACTACATGCTGATGTTGGGGATCTGTTACCTCAAACTGACAAGTATAGGAGTTTAGTTGGGATGGGAAGTTGAATTACTTAACTCACACTAGGCCTGATATGTGCTTCACTGTCTAGCATCTAAGCCAATTCCTACAGGCCCCTAGAATTCCTCCCATGACTGGTGCATTACATGTTTTGCGATATTTGAAGGGTACACTTGATCATGGGGTATTCCTTAACAACTTCTCTGATTTCTCCTTACTGGCTAGCTATGATAGTGATTGGGCTGCTTCTCCAACTTCTAGAAGATCTGTTACTGGTTTTTGCATTCATTTAGGGGGCAGCCTCATTAGTAGGAAGTCTAAAAAGCAGCCTATTGTTTCTTTATCCTCCGCTGAAGCTGAATACAGAGCCATGAGTAAGGTGGTTGCAGAGTTAGCTTGGGTGGTTCGATTGTTGGCTGATCTGGGAGTGCCCTTTACTACTCCTGTTCCTCTTCTGTGTGACAGCCAGGCTACAATTCATATAGCCAAAAATCCTGTCTTTCATGAGCGTACTAAATATATCGAAGTGGACTGTCATTTTATTCGCACCAAGTTGGCTGATGGGCTCATTTCTTTATCTCATGTTCCAACTTCTTCACAAATTGCTGATATTTTTACCTAGACCTTGACAGGTTTGCAGCATCGTCTATTATCGAGCAAGTTGGGTGTGCGCCCACCCTCCAACTTGGGGGGGGGGGTGTTGGAGTTACATGACAGTTTTGGACTATATTTTGGGCTATAATTAGTTAGTAGTGTAGTTGGGCCACAGGACCATTATAGTTATTTACTTCCGCGCGTATTTTGTATTCTTTGTGTTATGGCAATAAGCCCATTGTATATAAGGGACTAGGGAACATTCTAGAGATACAAAACATGAAATTCAATACACAGCTTTAGCACGAAATCTATAGAACTAAGTACAACCATTGATTTGATTATTGCAGCCTTTCTGGATGTAAAGATGGATCATAACGGCTGGTAAAGGCTTCTGTGTCGCCATACTATGCCCGAATGAAGATGGTAGGTTGGGGGGTGTCTGTTGTAGCAGATGCGGCAAAACAGGTAACTTTTCATTAAAATCCTCTGAACTGAAAGGTGCATTGCTGTAGCTTGATTCAGGGGATGGAGGTGATTCTGGCCAACGTACTGATGTTATTCAGGACATCTGGAATAATATCCTGCCAAAGAAATTAGCGCAATAAGTAAAAGCGAACAATGTAGAGTAAACGAAAAACCATAAGGGCAGAGCAATAGCAAGAAACCATTTCCAATCTCTCAATGTAAAATATTGATCTACAGGCTTCATCATGTTGAGCAAGACTTAGAATCATCAGTTCCACAAGAAAGAAGTATTTTGATCGTTAGATATTGCTAGCATGATATCTTTATTTACAGCACAAGAAGAATTTCCTTTAATAAGAATTCACATGCATTACTTCATATGGATTTTGTTGGGATCGAAAATAACAAGGTGTCATGTGGAAGCTAACAAAGTAAACCTTGGCGACGATAAACAGATGACAAAATAAAAATATGTTATAATTAAGAGAATATGATAATGTGGTTTGGTCAATTGACCTACATATGAGAATAGTTAAGCATGGTTGGAACATTCTGAAATTATGATGGTCGAAACAAATCAAAAATATTTGAGAAAATTTGCTACAAATAATAAGAAGAGTAAGATTAAGGAGACTGCACTGCAACCTTATCTCCAGCTGCTGGTTTTTAACTCAAGTCCTTATTCTCAGTATAGTTCTTGTCATGATAATCTCCATTAACCCCATATGTTGCAGTCTCTTGAGCCAACTTTAGACCACCATTTTGTCAATCTGACTTACTAGTTTATTACTACCTTTCTGATCTAGCTAGGCTTTCACCACTCACCAGTGTCATGTCATGTTTCATATATGAAATACTAGATAGTGTGACCTCGATTTATCAATATAACAAGTTAGATGAAATCTTTCAGTAAGGAGTATCCTATTCCAAGTTAAAAATCAAACTACCTCACAAGAAGAATACCTGCAAATCCAAGACACTAAATACTTTTCCCATATCGTCACAATCACTTGGAAAATCTAGAGCGTGCCTCCATTGTCCCCTGATGGCAACACCTTCTGATCTTCATGATGGTGAAGTCTTGGTTTGTTCTTTGCGTGTAATCTCTAGTGTATGGATTGAAATCTTTTTGTTAAACAAATAAGCTTAGAGCAAACTGACCTCTCAAAACAAGAAAGGCTAAAATGCTGCGTGATTTCTTCTTATCTACCTATGCGTTGGTGGGCAAAGTTACCCAATATTTATTCTGGTAGGTGGTAGAAGGTACCCAATGGAATAGTCGAGGTGCGCTCAAGCTAGCCTGGATACCACCATTACCAAAACGAAAGATAAAATGGTTAAATATAATTATACCTCGTCTTCCATCCATTCCATGATCCCTCCACAGCTACTTCATTTCCTTCATGTCTCCATGTGAGTATTATTGGTATACCATTTTCAGAAGGCATCTTTCCATACTCCATTATCTGTTGGCCTGAGTGGTTTTGGTTTTGATGATTAACCAAGGAACATATGTATAAACCAGGTTCATGGACAGAGTAAACATGGTACGATCAGATTCAAGCAAAAGGCATGCATGTGCAAGGGATAAGCATAAGTGGTTATATATGATATTCCCTGAACGAAAAGGTTACATAATTGATGAGGAGAATGGCTCCTTACGAGAATTCTATCCTAGATAAGGAAAGAGTTACAGATTGAAGTTAATTAGAACTCTTCCACCAAGGAAGAGTAAAGCATCAAGTTTCTAGTTAATCCTAATTCTACTAACTCTATATATTTCATTTGTGGTCTCTTTTATAGATGACACACACACACACTGAAGTTAAGCAAGAATTGAGAGCAAAATAGCAAGGCTTTATAGGGTAAAATCGGTTCATATTAAATACTCGTATAATAGAGCGACACGTGGAACCAGAGACATACGAAAAGTGAGACAGGTGGAAACCAAGACCGGGGAGCAGCAACTTCTATTGGCACCAGAGAGCCCCCAAAGGGAATGTTGCTAATGAAAACAATCGAATGTCTACCACCTGATAGCATTAAATAAAGAATATTCTGCAATATTAAACACATAGTCCGTTATAGAGAATTATTGCATTCATAGCCTGCCGTTACACATTATTCAATGGCCCTCATATATGTCATTTAAGAGGGGCTTGTTCCTAGGATCTTATTCCCTATGTGCAACTATAAATATTAACTTCAACAGCTATTGCAGAGGACATGAATTTTCTGACAAATTAATGCTACCCATTATTTTAAGCTTAATAACAATTTATTTCTTGTTTATTGGTATTATTATTATTGCCTTCGGAAGCTCTGCTCCTATAACCAAGCTATCTGCTGTCTTATCTCGATTTCAACGCTAAGTCTTGCATTTTTATTTAATTTATTTATCATTTTGGGATCAAATCGATTTGCTTGTTTATAAACAACATACAAATTCAACTGTACCGTTTTATGGGTAAACAGTTTGGTGCCCACCGTGAGGCTTAGACAATTGTATTATTGGGTTGATCCTAGCATCTGTTACTAGCCTATTTAATTCTTTGTTTCTTAGTAAAAAATCATTAAAAAAAATGGCAGATAACGATGTCAACATCACGCACACGTTGAGGCCCAAGAAAGTTAGCCTCAACAAGAAGATTCGATCAGCGATACCCGTAACAAGGAGGGCATATCCACGCCAGTCCATGGCGGACAATATACACAACACGTTTGAGAGGCAACTCCTGATGATACTGAAGTCGGGCACGTTGTGGAAACGGTGAGAATCTTAAGGGAGCAACAAAGGGCTATTATGGGCCATCTCTCACGACAAGATCAGGTCATGATAGAGTTGAAGCAAGCATTGTCGGGTGCTTCCAACAACGCGAATGGTAGAGTTCCGGTTCCTCCCGGTGCTCCCGTAAACCAAACAACACAAAGGGTTGATAACAACACCCTGATGGGCGAGGTCGGCTTCGACAGGGCCGGGAACGACAACAGATCTGGAAAAAATAATGAGAATGATCCCTTTAAAACCGAACTCATGCAGTTTGTGAGGGAAATAAACACCCGAATGGATCAAATCTCGGGCGCACCGCCGGTGTTGAAAAGACCGGACTCAAAGAAATACACCTAGTTGTTGTTCAAACCAAGCGCGACACCGGAGTTGATCCCGAAGCGGTTCAAAATGCCTGACGTGCCTAAATATGTTGGGATTTTAGATCCCCGAGAGCACATCACCACATATACAACGGTAGTTAAGGAAATGACTTATCTCCGCACGAGATTGAATCAGTCTTATTGAAGAAGTTCAGGGAGACCCTCACGAAAGGGGACCTGCCATGGTATTCACTTTTATCCGAGCACTCAATAGATTCCTTCAAGATGCTCGTGCATTCTTTTATCAAGGCCCATGCCGGGCCGAGGAAGGTATAGGCCCGAAAGGCCGACATATTAAGAATCGAGCAAGGAGAGTTCGAATTGTTGTGGGAGTTTGTCACTAGATTTCAGAAGGAAAGGATGTTGCTACCGGCCATGCCGGACGAATGGGCAGCTAAGGCATTTACTAAAGGGCTGAATCCGAGAAGTTCAAACGCTTCTCGGAAACTGCAAGAAACTCTGCTCGAGTTCTACCCAATACCATGGGCAGATTTCTACAATCGCTACGAGTCGAAGATAAGAATAGAGGATGACCAGCTCGGTTTCTCGGTGTCAACCAAGGGTCGGGACTGAGAAAAGAATAAGAAAAAGTTGAAGGATGATTTTGATACAGATCGATAGTCTTCTAGAGGTTAATTTTTTCCCTACGAAAGGGCCGAAAGACGCGGAAGAGGTTTCCGATTAGTGGATAGACTCGCTATCGATATGAGAGCTGATCGTGGCAGGAATAAAAGATCGTCACAGGACAAAGAGGTATCGGGCTCCCGGGATTCCACCTACTCCAGATTGTTCGAATATGACTTCAAGGTTAGCATAGTGTAATTGGTATCGACGATGAGGATCATTAAGGAAGCATAGTTCCTGAGGCCGATGAGATCCGACCCTATAGTGCGAATACCATGGGACTAACGACCACCGAACTGGGGACTGCCGTCATCTATGCGAGGAGGTGGCAACATTGTTGAAAAACAGCCATCTCAGGGAGTTCTTAAGCGACCGAGCTAAGAATAATTACGGCCGCAACCGAGATAACGCGAAACCCTCAAAAGCAGGAGAAGATCCTCCTCACCTAACGATCAACATGATTTTCGGGGAGAACCAGATTAATGGTGTAACTTTTTCGATAGCGAAAAAGACAAAGGTATAGGTGACCCATAGAAAGAGACTTTAGGAAGTCACCGAGGACGATATCACCTTCATGGAGGAGGACGTAGATGTACTCCTACTACCGTACAACGATGCCTTGGTAATTTTTCTTAATGTTTTAGATTTTAAAATTAAACGTGTTTTGGTGGACCCAGGAAGTTCAGCCAATATCATCCAATGGAGAGTGTTAGAGCAAGCCAAGTTGACTGGAAGCATCATTCCGGCCACAAAGCTCCTTGCTAGGTTCAACTTAGCAAGTGAGACAACCCGATGGGAGATCCTACTGCCCACAAACGTCGAAGGGGTCGTGAAGATGACCCTGTTTGAAGTAGTAAACGGTGATATGAGTTACAACATTATTCTTGGAAGACCATGGCTACACGAGATGAAGGTTGTGCCGTCAACATACCACCAACTTCTGAAATTCCCAACTCTAGAGGGAATTAAACAAATAAGAAGGGATCAACCGGCGGCAAGAGAGATGAACGCAATCTCGATTTCCAATAGCAAAGGGAAGGAGCATGCAACATATCAATTGTAGGAATCGACACCTGCTCCTGAGCCGAACAAAGTCAACAAGGTGGAGGAGTCGTCGGAATCCTATCAGGTACCGAGATATTTCTAGGTACCAGAAGAAATGGACGCAACCAAATCCACAGTGGAAGAACTCGAGCAAGTCGCATTGTTTGAGAAATTCTTGGAGAGGAAATTTCACTTGGGGACAGGATTAAACCCCAAGTTCAGGTCAGGATTTATAGAATTTCTTAAATTTAATGTTGACTATTTTACATGGTTGCATGTAAGACAGGTATTCCGCCAGAGGTGTCCGTACACAAGTTAAGCCTGGCTCCTAACATCCATCGGGTAAGGCAGAAGAAACGCCCTATTGCCCACATCAGAAACAAATTTGTCAAAGAAGAGGTAACTCGATTGCTTGATATCGGTTCAATCTGGGAGGTAAAGTATCTTGACTAGCTAGCTAATGTAGTAGTAGTTCAAAAAAAGAATAATAAAATTTGCATGTGCGTAGATTATAAGAATCTGAATAAGGCATGCCCAAAAGACTCGTTCCTATTGCCAAACATTGATCAAATGATTGATGCGACAGTCGGGCACGAGTTGATGAGTTTACTCGATGCCTATTCTGGGTACAACCAAATCAAAATGAATCCGGAGGATCAAGAAAAAACTTTGTTCATAACAAACTTTGGCACATATTGCTATAATATGATGCCTTTCGAACTTAATAACGCCGAAGCCACTTACCAGAGGCTTGTAAACAAAATATTTGAAAAACAAATAGGGAAAACAATTGAAGTTTACATAGATGATATGCTGGTTAAGTCTTTAAACGCATGTGATTATCATAAACATCTCCAAGAAACCTTTGACATCCTAAGGAAGCACAACATGAAGCTTAACCCCGAAAAATGTGCATTCGAGGTCAGCTCCGGCGACTTCTTGGGTTCCTGGTGTCACAAAGGGGGATCGAAGTCAACTCCGATAAAATTAAAGCCATCGAGGACATGCGCGACCAGCTATCAAATGTGAAAGAGGTTCAAAGGTTAACAGGAAGACTGACCACTTAAAGCATGTCCTTTTCCCGGAATTCAGAAAAGTGCAATCACTTCTTCTCACTTCTGAAGAAGAACAACAACTTTGAATGGACTCCGGGATGCCAGCTGGATCTGAAAGATTTGAAAAGGTATTTATCGAGCCCTCCATTATTATCGAAATCGGAGGAAGACGAACAGTTGCTGATTTAGTTAGAGCTCAGAGGTAGCAGTAAGTGCCGTTTTATTCCGTGAAGATGAAGGCACGCAATCTCCTATCTACTATTTTAGTAGAATTTTAACGGGAGTCGAATTTTGCTACCCATATCTCAAAAAATTAGCCTTAGCTCTCGTAGTCGCCACTCGAATGCTTAGGCCTTATTTTTAATGTCACCCGATAGCCGTGGTGACAACCTTTCCCTTGCGGAATATCCTTCAAGAACCTGAACTTTCAGGTCGACTGGCCAAATGGGCAGTCAAAATAAGTGAATTTGACATAAAGTATATACCTAGGACTGGGATCAAGTAACAAGTTTTGGCCGACTTTGTGGCCGATTTCAGTCTTGGACTGCAGCCTTTGGCCACTAAAGAAGCGATAATGGTGTCCGAATCGACATTGGGAGTCTGGACTTGTTCATGGATGGAGCTTCCAACATGAAATGGTTCGGGCTCAGGGTAGTGTTAATTAGGCCCTCGAGAGAGACCATGACGTAGACCATAAGAACTGTTCCCTTGACTAACAATAAAGCACAGTATGAGGCTTTGATTGCAGGACTTGAAGTGGCCCGGGGACTGGACTCCGAGATCATCAAAATCAAATGTGATTCCCAATTAGTAGTAAATCAGGTATACAGGATCTTCGACACCAAAGAGTAACACATGCAACAATATGTAGTAAAAGTCTAGAATCTGCTCGCATGGTTCAGGGAATGATCAATCACCCACATCCCGATAGAAGAAAATGCGGAAGCGAACATATAGGCTAATCTGGGATCGTCCACGAAAATGAAGGGGTCAAACTCTGGTACGATCGTGTATCTTATGCATTCGGTATTGGATGTGGACGGTTATTATAAAGTAAATGTGACCAATTTTTTCTGGGACTAGAGAAATGAGATCATCAACTATCTTGAGCATGGAAAACTACCCGAAGATCCCAAGGCATCTCGGGTACTACGCACTAAAGCAGCTCGTTACTACTTCAGGGGAGGCCAATTGTACAGAAAATCTTTCCAAGGCCCGTTGGCCCAATGATTAGCAGCCTCCGAGGCTAATTACATCATGAGAGAAGTTCACGAAGGAATATGTGGAAATCACTCAGGTGCGGATTCCTTGGTATTAAAGCTAACTAGGGCAGGATACTACTGGCCCCGGATGGAACAAGGAGTTAAGGCTTATGTTCATAAATGTGATAAGTGTCAACGCCATGCACAATTGGTGCATCAACCGTCAGATCTATTGCATTTGATTTTGCCACCCTGACAATTCATGAAATGGGGGATGGACATAGTTGGTCCGCTGTCGCCGGCTCCCGGTAAGGTAAGATTTGTTTTGATTTTAATGGACTACTTTTCTAAGTGGGTTAAATCAGGTCCTTACCAGAAAACTGGCGAGCGTAAAGTGGTTGATTTCCTGTGGGAGAACATAATTTGTAGGTTCGGGATACCAAAAGAGATAGCTTGTAACAACGGGCCATAATTTATAGGCGCAAAGGTCATAAAACTCCTTGAAGACTTGAAATTCAAAATAATCACATCATCACCATACCACCCGAGCGCAAACGGCCAAGCAAAATCAACAAACAAAGTGATTATTCAAATTCTTAAAAAGAGATTCGAAGCAGCTAAAAGCAAATGGCCCGAAGAGTTATCGGGACTGTTGTCGGCATACCGAACAACGACCAAGTCAAGCACAGGAGAGACACCTTTCTCTCTCATGTACGAAGCAGAACCCCTAATCCAGGATCCACTTATTCCTATGTATCGTCTTACTTTGCTCCATATTTTGATATATCCCGTGATTCTTTGAGTTCTTCTATTTATGTGTCCATGCTTGTGGGAGATTCCATTGTTGTTGACCAAGTGTATCGATCGTGTTTAGTTGTTCTTGGTGGTTTTGAGACCAGAGCCGATCTATTGTTGCTCAGTATAGTAGATTTTGATGTTATTTTAGGCATAGATGATTGTCGCCCTATCATGCTATTCTTGATTGATGGACTAGTTGTCGCCCTATCATGGTATTGATTTGTTACCGGACACTCAGACCATTTCTATTCCACCATATCGTATGGCCCTAGCAGAGTTGAAGGATTTTAAGGAGCAGTTGCATGAGTTGCTTGATAAGGGTTTCATTCGGCCCAGTGTATCACCTTGGGGTGCTCCGATCTTGTTTATAAAGAAGAAGGATGGTTCTATGTGTATGTGTACTGATTATTGCCAGTTGAACAAGGTTACGGTGAAGAACATGTATCCATTGCCACACATTGATGACCTATTTGATCAAGTACATGCCATAGTATTCTCAAAGATTGACTTGCGTTCAGGCTATCATTAGGTGAAGATTTGGGAGCCGGATATCCCAAAGACTGCCTTCAGGACTCGGTATGGCCATTACAAGTTCCTTTTGATGTCATTTGGGCTGACCAATGCCCCAGCAGTATTCATGCACTTGATGACAGTGTATTCTAGCCCTATCTTCACTCATTCGTCATTGTGTTTATTGACGACATTCTGGTTTACTTGCAGAGTTGGGAGGATCATGAGCAGCACCCGAGGATCGTGCTTCAGACCTTGAGACAAAAAAAGTTGTATGTAAAATTTTCAAAGTGTGAATTCTGGCTTGATTCAGTGGCATTTTTGGGTCATGTAGTGTCTAGTGAGGGGATTAAGGTAGATCTGAAGAAGATTGAAGCAGTGTAGAGTTGGTCCAGACCGTCTTCTGCTACGGAGATCAGGAGTTTTCTTGATTTGGCAAGGTATTACCGTTGATTTGTAGAGGGTTTCTTGTCTATTGCTTCACCAATGAATAGATTGACCCAGAAGGGTGCTTCGTTCAGGTAGACTGTGGAGTGTGAGGAGAGATTTCAAAAGCTCAAGACTGCTTTGACTACAGCCCCAGTGTTGGTGTTGCCTACGAGTTCGGGGTCTTATACTGTGTACTATGATGCATCACGTATTGGTCTCGGCACGGTGTTGATGTTAGACGGTAGGGTGATTGCCTACGCGTATAGACAGCAGAAGGTGCATGATGAGAACTATCCTGTCCATGACCTTGAATTAGCAATTATTATTCATGTCTTGAAGATTTGGCGGCACTATTTGTACGGTGTCCCTTGTGAGGTCTATACCAACCACCAGAGTCTGCAGCATCTGTTCAAAAAAAGGATCTTAACTTGCGAAAACGGAGGTGGTTGGAGTTGCTTAAGGACTATGATATCACCATTCTATATCATCCCGGAAAGGCCAATGTGGTGGCCGATGTCTTGAGTTGAAAGGTAGAGAGCTTGGGCAGTTTAGCATATCTACCGGCAACGGAGAGGCCATTAGCATTGGACGTTCAGGCCTTGGCCAACCAGTTTGTTAGATTGAATATTTCTAATTTGAGTCGAGTTTTGTCTTGTGTGGTTTCTTGGTCTTCTCTTTATGATCGTGTCAGAGAGCGTCAGTATGACGACCCCCATTTGCTTGTCCTTAAGAAAACGGTTCAGCACGGCGATGCAAATGAGGTCACTATTGGGGATGATGGTGTGTTACGGATGCAAGGCAGGCTATGTGTGCCCAATGTATATGGTTTGCATGAGCTGATTCTTCAAGAGGCCCACAATTCGCGGTACTCCATTCATCCAGGTTCCGCCAAGATGTATCAGGACTTGATGCGGCACTATTGGTGGAGGAGGATGATGAAGGACATATTGGAATATGTAGCTCGGTGCCTAAACTGTCAGCAAGTGAAGTATAAGCATCAGAGGCCTGGTGGTTTGCTTCAGAGGCTAGAGATTCCTAAGTGGTAGTGGGAGCGTATCACTATGGATATTGTTGTTGGACTCCCACGGACTTAGAAGAAGTTCGACGTGGTATGGGTCATTGTGGATAGGTTGACCAAGTCAGCACATTTCATTCCAGTGGCAGTTACCCATTCTTCAGATCGGTTAGCTGATATCTACATCCGCAAGATCGCCCGTCTTCACGGTGTGCCTGTGTCTATCATTTCTGATCGAGGTACGTAGTTCACCTTGCACTTCTGGAGGACTGTACAGTGTGGGTTAGGCATGTGGGTGGAGTTGGTGGAGTTGAGTACATCATTTCATCCCAAGATGAATGGGCAGTCTGAGTGCACTATTCAAATATTGGAGGATATGATTCGCGCTTGCGTTATGGATTTTGGGAGTTCTTAGATCAGTTCTTGCCGCTTGCGAATTTTGCCTACAACAACAACTACCAGTCGAGCATTCAGATGGCTCCCTATGAGGCATTACATCAGAGGCAATGCCGCTCGCCAGTTGGGTGGTTCGTGCAGGGGAAGGCTCGGTTGTTGGGTACAGATTTGGTACAGGATACCTTGGATAAGGTCAAGATTATTAGTATCGACTTCGCACCGCTCAGTCTAGGAAGGAGAGTTATGCCGACCGTAGAGTTCGTGATGTTGCATTCATGTTTGGAGAGAGGGTATTGCTCCCGGTTTCACCCATGAAGGGCGTGATGAGGTTTGGGAAGAAGGGCAAGTTGAGCCCTATGTATATCGGACCCTTTGAGATTCTGGAGAGAGTGGGTGAGGTGGCCTACAAGCTCGCATTGCCACCTCATTTATTAGCAGTTCATCCAGTGTTCCTTGTGTCCATGCTCCGAAAGTATCACGGTGATCCGTCCCATGTGTTATATTTCAGCTCAGTTCAATTGGACAAGGATTTGACTTATGAGGAGGAGCCAGTGGCTATTCTAGCCCGGCAGGTCCAGTAGTTGAGGTCTAAGAGTTATCCTTCAGTTCAGGTGTAGTGGAGAGGTCAGCCGATCGAGGCAGCCACGTGGAGTCCGAGCCGGACATGTGGAGTAGATATCCATACCTTTTTACCAATCCAGGTACTTTTCTATGTCCGTTCTAGGACGAACGTTTATTTTAGAGGTAGAGAATGTGATGACCCGATAGGTCATTTATAGTTTTACCCTTCATTTTTGTATTCCAAGACCTCGAATAACTCCGTTTAGCCTTCCTCGATATGGGTGTGCAGCTCGTGTCCTTTTTCCAGAAGGTTTTTATGAGAAAATTAATGAAAATATGAAATCGTGCCTTAAAACTCATTTTAGTTGACTACGGTCAATGTTTTGTGTAAACGGACCTGGATAAGTATTATGACGGTCCCGATGGGTCCGTATCGTGATTGGGGACTCGGGCGTATGCTCGAAATCGAATTCGGAAGTCCCTGACTTGATTTATCATAATATGTTCAAAACTAGAAGCTTAAAGGTTTAAAGAATTCATAAGTTTGACCGTAGTTTGACTTTGATGCTACCGGGTTCGAATGTCAGTCCCAGAACTTGGTATAGGTTCATTTCAGTATTTATGACTTGTCTGCAAAATTTGGTGCAAAACGAAGTTGATTTGACGTGATTCGCACGTCCGGTTGACAAATGGCATGTTCTTAAGCTTCATTGCAAATTTCTTTTGTTTTGGTATCCAATTTGAAGTTTTAGGTGTTATTTTGGTGTTTTGATCGTGCGAGCAAGTTCGTATGATGTTTTTACACATATGTGCAAGTTTGGTTTGGAGCCCGGAGGGCTCGGGTGAGTTTCGGATTGCATGCGGATGTTTTTGAACTTAGGAGTAAATGCTAGTTTAGCTTCTGCTGATTTCTGGTGCATACTTCTTAGCGATTGCGAAGATACTCCCGCGATCGCAAAAAGTAGTTTTGGGACTGGGGTGGATTTAATCATCGCGAACGCGATGCCTGGTATGCGAACGTGAAGCTTTGGAGGGTTGCCCTTCGCGAATGCGGACAGCCTTATGCGAATGCGTAGTATTGAGGGACCTGGGAAGGGGGGGCTATGGGTTGCTCTACGCGACGTGAGCCCTAGCTCGCAAACGCGAAGGCTTGGGGGGAAATCCTTCGCGAACACGTGAGGAAAGTCGCGAACGCGTAGGCCATTTGGGTCGTTGTGCATCACGAACGCGGAAGGCCCTTCGCGAACGCGAAGAAGGCCTAACACCTAGACCTTAAAACATTCCAAATACGGGATTTTACCTATTTTCACCAGCTTTTCACTAGAGCTCGGCCTAGAGGTGATTTGAAGGAGAAATTTCATCACCCTTTCATAGGTTAGTGTAATTTAACTTATATTCTTCCATTTCCATCATCATCCACTAATTTCTAGCCATTACGGTAGAAAATTAGGGATTTGAGAATAATTGGGGGGTTTTGGAAATTTTGGATTTAGACCTCAAATTGAGGTCGAATTTCGAAACTATTTACATACTCGGGCTTGAGGGTGAATGGCTAAATGGGTTTTGGTCCGAATCTAGGGTTTTGACCTAGCAAGCCCAGGGTTGACTTTTGTTGACTCTTTGGGAAAAGTGTGAAGATATTAACTTTATGTCTTGTAAGTGATTTCTCTAGCATTATTTGATGTTATTGAGTCGATTTTGATTAGATTCAATTGGTTTGGAGGCGAATTTTAGAGGAAAGGCACCAGTAGAGCTTTGATTTGCTTGCAGAGCGAGGTAAGTATTGTGTCTAACCTTGATTAGAGGAAATTAGGAACCCTTGAGCTATGTGCTATGTGAATTACTTGTGTAGCGGCGTATATGCAAGGTGACGGGTGTATATACACCGTTAAAAATACTTGTTTCCATTTTTTTCCACATTTCATTGATTATTTTATTCCATGTCTCAACTATTACATGCTTCAATTGCTACTTGTCATTTTTTTTATTCTAGTATTAAAAATGCTAGTTTCTCTATGCTTCCATGATTAACTTCTACTTGCCCTAATTGACTTACTTGTACCCTTTAGTTGTCGTTTATTTGACTTGTCTTGCTGCTTAGTACTAATTATAGCAATTCTTCCTTTGGTATGAGATTTCCTTCATGGTTCTTCTTTCATATTCGTTAATCGTAGAGATCCTTATGGTTCGAGTTGTTGAATTGATTTAATTTATTGATTAGTGTTTATGGGTCGGGTTGCACGCCGCAATGGGTAGAATAAAGGAGGATTGATATTGATATGGTGGGATTAGGTTGCACGCCGCAACATGTGAAATAAGGGAGGATTGATATGGTGAAATAAGGGAGGATTATGATATTGACTCTTGATTATATGATGGGATCGGGTTGCGCGTTGCAACATATTTTACTTGTTATTATTGATATTGATATGGTTAAGGGAGAATCATGTTTGTACGGTGGGATCGGGTTGCACGCCGTAGCGGTTTGTATTCTGTTGCATTCGGTGTTACATACGAGATTCTAAGGATTGGTATTCCTAGTTTTACTGATTTTCGAGGATTGAGTTTACTGTCATGAGTTAGCTGCTTTATTTTCCTGTATTTCCTTTCTTGTCATTATTATTGTACTGCGTATAGGTTATTGTAAGTGACCCGCCTTAGCCTCGTCACTATTTCGTTGAGGTTAGGCTCGGCACTTACAGAGTATATGTGGTCGGTTGTACTCATACTACACTATGCACTTCTTGTGCAAACTTTGGAGTCGGTCCCAGCAGCGGTTAGTAGATTGCTCGGATCGGACATCTGACGGAGACTTGAGGTACAGTTGATTGGCATTCGCAGCCCTGAAGTACCCTTCTACTTTATCCTAGCTGTTTATTCCTTTTCAGACAGTTTTACTTTCATTCAGACCATTATCTGTATTATTCTAGTTGCTCGTGCACTTGTGACACCAGTTCTGGGTTGTATTTAGATATTTTGGTAGTTCTATTACAGTTATTTCAGTTTTAATTGACATCAGTTAATTTGATTTGTTAAAAATGACTTAATGGTATTCCAACGTTGGCTTTCCTAACAAGTGAAATGTTAGACATCATCACGGTACCGAGGGTGGAAATTCAGGGTCGTGACAATGAGGGGATGTAATTACAATCTACAATTCTCAAGGGGGAGGTGGAAATTGCTGGTAATTACCTGAATTCTAAGGGTAATCGATGTGAACCATAGGGTCCAGGTTATGTTTTTGAATCTTTTTTCTTTTGTTTCTATCCTTTTTTTCTTTAAAATTTATTTTTTAACTTTTATAATTCTTTTTTTTCAAATATTATTTTTTATATTATTTATTTTTATCTCTTTATTTCTCATTTCTCAACCTCTACTTCACGTATTTCTACATAATTTCTCATATTTGATTTCTTTTTAATTATTTTTATTTATTTTTTATTACACTTAGCTATGTTATAATTCTTATTTTTCTAAAAAATTATACCCAGTAATCTTAGAAAAATTAAGTCATTCACAAACTTGACTTATAATGAGTGATGTCATTAAAGTTGAACTTTGTTATGGATGACGTTATATGCAAACTTAACTATGTGAAAATAATTAGATTATTTTTTAATATTTAAATAACATTCTCATTTTCCAACTTTTAATTTTTGTGATTCCATATAGTTGCTCATATTTTTTGTTCTTTTATTTTCTTCATTTTGCATAATTGTGCTATTATTCTGCTTTTGAAACTACTCCTCCTAATATTAGAAATAATAAATCATTAATAAACATAGCATATAATGAGTGGTGTCATTAAAGTAGAATCTCATTGTTAAATGAGGTTATAGACTTATATTTTTATTTTATTTTAAATTATATTTACTTAAATTATGTTGAAACTTATTTTATGTTATGTTGTAATTTAACAAAAGAGTATTATGTTAATTTTTTTTGGATTTTGAATACATGTTGTATTTCGCTTCCATTTTATTTGCTTTAGTAGTATTTACTTAATAATTCAGATTGCATTCCATTCAATTTTCAGTTCGAATTGATAGATTATTTTTTCGTAAAACATTAGAGTAAACGTTATGGCATTATATTTATAAATATTAAGGACCTTATCAAGCATGCAGTCCATGGGGTTCTTACAAAATATATGTACTTTTAGTTTTTATAATGATTAAAGTAAAATATTATTAATTTGAAACATATATATGGATTATTTTTACAATATTACTTACAAATATATGATTATTAATTAATATATTTTCAATAAACAATATCTATCGTAAATGTCAAATTTAATACTCCATCCGTTTTAATTTATGTGAATCAATTTTCTTTTTAGTCCGTGCCAAAAAGAATGACCCATTTCCCTATTTGGAAACAATTTACCTTTATGCAATGATTTATAACCACACAAAATATATGTGTCTCATTTTACACCACAAGTTCAAAAGTCTTCTTTCTTTCCTTAAACTTCGTGCCCGGTCAAATAGATTCACATAAATTGAAACGGAGGGAGTATTATTTATAAAGGCATATATTTGTTAAGCTTAACATTTAATTTTTGATAATTAATTTTATATTTAAAATTTAATATAACTATGTAATTACACTTGTACAACCAAATAGTATACTTGTAATACACTAAGACAAACAAACAGGTCGTCATAATTATAATATTATTTAATTACTAGGTCGTGTAATTACTATCCTAATAATTATACCAATTCCGATTACCCAGCGGCTTTCCAAACAGACCCTTGAGAAAGCTAGGTATATATGGAAGATTCTGAAATCGTCTGCTAGCATGTTCTTCCCTGCCTTTCCTTACCTAACTAGACAAAGATAAAGGAACTTTTGTTTTAGTTAGAAAATAAAAAGGCTGGTGCAAAACTTCCTGAAATTTTTAACCAATATTTGTCTGCTCTTTTCTCTCCAGCTTAGGAGTCTCATGCAGCTGCAAGTGCTAATCTTGCTTAAATTCAGTGAATGTAAGCTCTTTCTATGAAGGATTGCTGCCTTTTGGTTTAACTAAATATCCCAGTCAAGTTCAACTATGGATTGAGAGAAAAATGAATATTGTGTTGAGGCTCATCCATCTGAGTCTTGTTGAAGTTCTCAGGAACTGTTGTGGTAAAACTTTTCTTGGAGTTGCAACTTATTCACCATAAAATAAAATAACAATCTTTTTTCCTACTGTTACTATTCCCTTTTGTTGTGTGTGACTATTTTTTCATGAAAATTGGAGGGAAAGTCCCATGTGGTGAGGTCAGAGGTATGCACAATAGAGTCCGGAACCTAAATATTATTTTTTGGGACTCAAAATACATTAATAAGTATAAAAAAAATTACCTTTCTATGTATACTCGTCTAAATACAAGACGATATACCTTAACGGTAACTTTTGCCATTAAGGTATAGCGTCTTGTATTTAGACGCTATACTGCCTGACGATTTGACGTGACTGCGTAGCGTCTTCATTTCATACGCCATACCTATAGCGTCCAGAAACAAAACGTTATACCCTGATTATGGACCCACCAATAATTTAACTGACATAACAGTAATTTAAATGAGTATAGCGTCTATTTAAAGAACGCTATACGTCAAAAAAATTCCATATCCCGGGCTAGCCATTTCCTATATAAAGTGGTTAGGAATTTAGGAAAATTCTTTCACAAAAAATTCCAACTCCCATTCAATATTTTCTTGTTGTTAAATTCTTAAGCATTTTTTCCGTAATGTCTGAAGAGCGTAGAATAAGAGTTTCATTATATTGGGGGGGTGAAGTTGTTAAATTACCACTTACAACGGAGTACGATAAATTGATATCGTTGTTATGCAAAAAATGGGTGTGAGGAAACGTTCAGTGATACTTAAAGTAACCAGAAGATATTCGTATTCCGTCACTCCGCAAGGGGCTGCTTTTTACTCGGAGTTAAACATCTACGATGATGAAACTTTGAGAGATTTTTTGAGGACTCCGGATGAATACCGGGAATATCTTGTAATCAAAATGTTGGATATGTACGTCAAGGTCGAAGACGTTCCAAACAATGAGGTGGCCGGACAGGTTCCGGATAACCCCCAGTCATCGGGTGGTTATTCTGGAGGAGTTTTTGCCAGACAGGTTCCGGATGAAAGAGTTTTCCTTGATTTAAACTTATCCCTGCCTGCTTCACATAATTCACAAGACGAGTGGTAAGCTTCAATTTTCCATTGTGTTTACGATGTACATTTTTGTTGTATTGAATTTGAATTAACGCTCATATATTTAACAGGGGGTACAGGCCGGATATGAATTTTACAAATTATGAACCCAAGCATAGTTTTGGTGTGTTGGATCATGGTGGTCCATCCGGGAGCCATCAGCTAAATGAAAATGTCCATCATGGAATTTCATCACATTACAACTTGTAAGTGAAGTGATACAGCTACATGGAAAGTATTTATTAAATTCAGTATCTTATTATTTTGTTGATTGTGCAGTGAAAACGAGCAAGTTGAACCAAATGTACTCAGTCAATTGCCGAAGACGACGTATTAAAACGGGATCTGGCAGATGCACAGAGTGAGGAAGAGAACAGTGATTACGCCAACAATGCTGATGAATCTGGAGACGAGACACCCTTTCCTCGTGAGGATGGTGATAAGGAGGATGAGAAGGAAGGACCTAATTTGACGAGAGAGTATGCTCCACCCCCCCCCCCCCCAGATGGTGAGTGTACGAGTCCCAAGTGTCATTTCATTCAAGGGAGATTCCTTACCTTGATAACTTGCCAAGCATGCCAGATGTGGAAGCTCTCACAAGGAATTTTGATGAAATTCGGACAGCAATGTGGGATGAGTCTAGACCGACGGTGCTAGCAAAGGGCATGCTTTTTCTTGATAAAGCGCGCCTAAGCAGGGCTTGTAAAATGCACAACGTAAAGGAGTGTCGTGAGATGACTGTATGGGAGTCAAGTCCGGTTGTATACAAGGTTGTTTGTCGCAGGTGGTTTTGGCCATGTCATTGGATGTTGCGTGCGAGCAAGAAGAAGAAAGGTCTGTGGAAAGTGGGTAAATACATTCCCACCCACACATGCGAAATAGACACATTCAACGGGAATCACTTCAACTTGGATATTGACTTGATTTCTCTTGTTCTTTTTCCACACATCGAAGCGTCCATAAGGTATAAAATCAAAGAGTGCATTACAGCAGTCCACCAGGAACATGGCCATACCATTACTAAAAGAAAGGCATACCTCGGACGCAAACGAGCGTTTGAAATTGTCTATGGTAACTGGGATAAGTCATTTGCAGATCTGCCTAGGTACATGGCTGCACTGCAGCAGTTTAACCCCGGGACGGTTGTTGAATGGAAGCTTGAGCGGAGTCTGGGTAAACCAGAATATATATTCAATTATGTGTTCTGGGCGTTTAAACCAGCAATTGATGGTTTTTCGCATTGTCGGCCCGTAATATCCATAGACGACACTCATGTCTATGGGAAGTACGATATCAAGCTGTTGATAGCCGTGGCAGTAGATGCTAATGGACAGATATTTCCTCTAGCTTTTGCTATTTGTGCCAATGAAAGCCAAGAGACGTGGACGTTGTTTTTGAACCATATGAAAGAGCACGTTGTCAAACAGCGTTCCGGTATCTGTCTAATATCTGATCGGCACGGTGGTATCTTAAGTTCTGTGGAGAACTTGCCTGCATGGCAAGAACCTTATGCCTACCATCGTTACTGTGTTAGGCATTTGAAAGCCAATTTCCAGAAGGCATATCCCAATAAGGATCTGCATGATTTGATGTGGATGGCAGCAACAGACCACCAACAACATAAATTCCGGACGCACATGGAATATATCAGGCAAGAAGACGAGGCAGCCTATCGTTGGTTAATGCGACATGACCCTGAAAAGTGGACTTTGCATGCGGATGGTGGCAGACGATGGGGAACTCTGACTACAAATGTGTCAGAGTCTTTCAACGGGTTATTGAAGTCGGCAAGAGGATTGCCTGTCACAGCCATGGTGCGGATGTCGTTCAAGCAGATGGCGGAGAGGTTTGTTGAAAGGTCTGCAGCTGCAACGTCATTGATGGAAAGGGGTGTTGAATTTGTGCTAGTGCCGATGAAGAGATTTGAGAAATACAGACGGCAAGCACATTGGCATTCATTTTTGCAGTATGATAACGAAAGAAGTGTTTTGAAGTTCGCACCGCTATCCATGAAAATCGGGGGAATAATGTACATACTGTAAATGAATCTAGAAGGCTATGCTCGTGTGGAAAATGGTCCACTCTACCACATGCCTTGCTCACGTGCCATCAAGTGCTTTCAACAAGTTGGTTTAGGTGCAACCAACTATGTTGATCAACAATATAGTGTTGCGAAGTACCTAAACACATATAGTGGGTAGTTGCAGCCAGTGGGTGCTGAGCATTATTGGCCGCCTGAACCATTTAAAATGGTGTGTAACAAGTCCTATTTGCGTCGAATACAGGTGAAGAAGAGAACGCGTATACGGAACCAAATGGATGTTAGTGATACCGTTTATGCGCGCAGATGTGGTATATGCTCGCAAACAGGACGCGACCGTCGAAAATGTCCTTCGGCTGGTTTAGGTGGAAATAGTACTCAAGCTCGTGGTGGTCCTTCTTCTATTAGGCCTAACTATCAATGAGTTTATGTTATAATATTTAGTTATTTTGTTTGTGTTGCAAGTTTTACAAAATAAAATTATGTTTGTTAATTATGAGTTGAACTTTTCCATTTCAGTTTTTTTAATGATATTTAAAAAAATTATATATTCGGAAGAACTGGAAAAAATATTGAAATATCATAAAGCTAATTAATTTAATTTTAATTATGTTTGTTATTTTATATATGTGTGTTGTCTTCATAATGTGTGTTTACAACAGTGGGAACGTGAAGAAGAACGTAAAAAAGAGGTTGCGGAGTTGAAAGCAAAACTTAAAGAGGTAGAAGAAGAAAAAAATAAGCTGGAAGAACAATTTAAGTGGTTGGAGCAGAAAATAATAGGCGGCAGGGACTAAACATTGACATGTATGTGTTTAGTGTGTTACTTTATCTTTATGTTTCTCGTGTCATGTATTTTTATTTGTTGTACTGAATTTTAATTATGTTAAGTTGCTATATTTGTGTTTGTGTTGTAGTATTAAACTAAATTAGTTGTACTAAACTTTATTTTCATTAATGGTAATGGAAGTTAAGTTTTAATGCTTGTGTTTGTGTTGTAGTACGAAACTAATTATATAAAAATTGTTGTTAATGCATATACAAAAGTATTATTTACATCTTATACAAAAAAATATTATGTGTGTTGTCTTGTCGAAAACAAAAGCTACCCAACTGACATAAAGCTGTTTCGTACCCGTCAGAACCTTTAACACGCAAGGTATAGCATGGTCAAATGCTACGTTATGTGTATATATAGCGCGGTTAAATGGTATGTTATGTGTGTTTTCTTGTCGAAAACAAAATCTACCCAACTGACATAAAGCTGTTTCGTACCCGTCAGAACCTTTAACACCCAAAGCATAGCGTGGTCAAATGCTACGTTATGTGTATATATAGCGCGGTTAAATAGTACGTTATGTGTGTTGTCTTATCGAAAACAAAAGCTGCCCAACTGACATAAAGTTGTTTTGTACCCGTCAGAACCTTTAACAGGCAAAGCATAGCGCGATCAAATGCTACGTTATGTGTGTATATAGAGCGGTTAAATAGTACGTTATGTGTGTTGTCTTGTTGAACTGAAAAGGCTGCCCAACTGACATAAAGCTGAGACGTACCCGTCAGAACCTTTAACACGGAAAGCATAGCGCGGTCAAATACTACGTTATGTGTGTATATAGCGCGGTTAAATAGTACGTTATGTGTGTTCTCTTGCCTATATATAACAAGCTCATTCTACTTATTTTCTGCGCTCATCAATAAGTAATAGCAAATCTTTCAAGAAAAAAGATTTTTTTTAACGCACAAATGTCTCAACCTCTTTATGTACCAAGGTGCAAGTGTGGAAAAAAATGCATGATGCAAAGTTGTTGGGATAATGGTGAAGCTGGACGCCGCTACTGGAATGTTTGAACAAGTTTTATAAGGTTACCGGCGAACCTATTTGCGATTTTGAGGTATGGGTTGATGAATCCTGTTATCAGGAATACTACAAAGAATCTTTGAACGATCTTCATAATTTGTGTTTAAAATAGTGGGAACGTGAAAGAGAACATAAAAGAGAGAATGCGGATTTGAAAGCGAAACTTAAAAAGGTAGAAGAAGAAAAAAATAAGCTGGAAGAACAATGTAAGTGGTTGGAGCAGAGAATAATGGGCGGCAGGGACTAAATATTGACATGTATGTGTTTAGTGTGTTACTTTTTTTTTTGACGAAATTTTAAACTTTTATTCCATAAAAAAGTCATTACAAAACTAGATTAACGCTGACCGTTAATCTCTCATATCAATTGCAATTAAAAAAACAAGTATATCTATACGAATTCATTTTTACTTCTATACTACGTCATTTTATTCACAGTTGGCAATCCTTGACTCCATTTGATCTTCTTTCGTCCTTGAATATGTATATGCATTGCCATTTTCTTGCACACACTATCAGCATCATATCTTCCTTTCTCAATTCTGATCATATTCCGTTCTCTCCATATGCAGTAGACGACCATTGCAAAGACTGCCATGGTCATTTCTGCAACACAATCTTTCTTCTTTGCCACACTACTTATCCAGCTCACTTCCTGTTCCTAGTTTTAAATCTTCCTTCTGTATCCTAACCAATTGAGCATTCCTTCCCAATACTGACATTTAAAAAACAGATGCTCAAAGTTTTCCTCATGCTGTCCACAGAACACACATTCTGCCTGCACTTGTAATCCAAACTTTGCAAGTATGTCGACTGTTGCTAGTCTCTGATTGATGGCTAACCATAGATGGAATTTAAACCTTGGATGAACTTGTGAATGCATATGAATACTCTTCCATTCCACTTTACTGAATTGAGGTTGAAGTTGCACATATGCCTTGTTGATCTGGAACTTGCCTTGTTTCTCAAACTCTCTCAGAATTGATGCAACGTCTGTTTGGTTTGTCCTCATCTTCAGTACATCTTCCTTCATTTCAATGATCTTCCTCACCACCCATGATGCATTTTTTGGTGTATCTATGTCTTCAATTCTTCTATTTTTTATGTAGTATATGTGAGCCCATCTAATCCATAGTGTATCCTTCTTCATAGCCAATGCCCATAAGTGTTTCATCACTGCAACTTTATTCCAGGTTCTCATGTTGATCACATTCAATCCCCCTGTACTTTTAGGTTGGCAAATTTTTTCCCATGCTATAAGGGCTTTCCGAGATATTTCAGTTGATCCAGTCCAAAAGAAAGTCCTGCAGACAGCCTCCACTATTTTCATAATCTTCTTTGGAATCAAGAATATTTGAGCCCAGTATGTTTGCACACCAAATAGCACTGATTTGATCAGTTGTAGTCTTCCAACATATGATAACATCCTAGCAGACCAGCATCTCACTCTATCAGTGATCTTCTCAACCAAAGGTAGACATTGGTTTATATTCAGCTTCCTGGTCGACAATGGCACTCCCAAATATTTAAAAGGCAGGTTGCCCTTTGTATATCCAGTAAGTTGCATAATCTCTTCTTGTACTTGTTGATTAATCCCAGCCATATATATTGAGCTTTTCTCCACACTTGCTTGCAATCCTGATGCTTTTGAGAACTTGTCAAAAACATTTTGTATTGCTTGAATAGATTTTTTGTCTCCCCTGCAAAACATTAAAAGATTGTCAGCAAAACATATATGTGTTACTCCGAGTTTCTTGCATTTAGGATGGTATTTGAACTCCTTCTGCATTTTCAAAGTATTCATCTCCCTCTACAAGTACTCCATTGCAATTACAAATAGGTAAGGAGACATAGGGTCTCCTTGCCTTATCCCTCTCCTAGCAGGAAAAGGTTTTGTGAGTCCACCATTGAGTGTCAATGAATATGACACTGTTGTCACACACTCCATAATCCAGCCAATGCACTTGTAAGGAAATCCCATCTCTGTAAGCATCTGCCTTAGAAACTGCCAGTCAAGTGAGTCATATGCTTTCTTGAGGTCAACTTTGAGGATGCACCTTGGTGATACTCCTTTCCTGTTGTACCCATTGAATAGCTCATGACTAAATAGCACATTATCCACTATGTTCCTCCCCTCTATAAATGCTGATTGTGCTTTCCCAATGAGACTGTCAATCACCTTCTTTATCCTTTTTGTAAGAATCTTTGCNAAAATAATGAAAGAAAATCATTTGTTTGAATCTTTGGAGTAATTCACTTAGGGCAAAAATCACGTGCTCACAGCTGCCCTTCTTTGCCCGGAAACACGAAGGGTTTTCGTGCAAAGATAAGTGAGCAAATACGAGCGATTTTTGCCCGTTTGAATATTCCGTGTGAAGCATTTTTGAAAGAGTTGACCGCACCCTGCTTCGGAGGTTGCCTACATATGCTTGGCTAAAAAGGAATCAGGTCAGTGTAGTTCAGGAAGGTCTGGTAGCTGGGACTACCAGGGGCTGTGATTTCACTACTGTTGCTGTTGCTACTGCTCGCTGACCTACTTATTACACCATGTTAAAATAAAAAAAAGCTAGCCTAAGCTATGATCTATGAATTACAAAAAGGTCCTATCTATGTCTTCAAACTTGCTCTTGTGTTGCTTTGAACTTGTATTCTTCCGATGGAGTTCTTGCGTTGTTGCCCTGAATTGTGGTCGTAGATGTTTCGCCATTCCTCCGAGTGATTACTTTCGGAATCGGAATCCGACCTCGATATCAAAAAATCCACTCCCGGTCAAACTTCCCAAAAATCCAACTTTCGCCAATTCAAGACTAATTCGACTATGGACCTCCAAATTACAATCCGGATGCGCTCATAAGTCCAAAATCACCCAACGGAGCTAACGGAACCGACGAAAATCCATTTCGAGGTCAAATGCTAAAAAGTCAAACTTGATCAACTCTTCCAACTTAGAGCTTAATTCTTGAAGTTCATTCTTCAAAATCGATCCCGGATAACTTGAAAACCAACCCCGACGATTTAGCAAGTCATAATACATCATGCGAAGATACTTGGGCACTCAAAATACCGAGCGAAGTGCAGATACTCAAAACGACCAGTCGGGTCGTTACATAAATATATTATATATGAATTATACTTGCATTATATATCCGTTGGCTATTTTTAATTTAAGCAAGTTGAATGGCCGCGTATTTAGGTTGGAGAGTCAGTTTGACTAGCAATTGGGAGGGTTTTTAATCAATATAGCTTCCGTTTGGCCATAGATTTTGGNATACTAGATTTTACGATTTAAAAGATAAGACCAGTAAAGATCATAAAGTGCTAAAATAATGATACAACCCCCAAAATAAATGTCTACTACTGTGTGTGCCAGAACCTGGTGTCACAAGCTACGGGCGACTAGTAGAATACACACAAAAGAATAATACACTACCCTACTGTCTGAATCAGGATAGACAAAAACAAAAAGTACAAGAAAGGACTTCTTCGGCTGCGGATCGGCATGAAGAGAAGCAGCCCACCGTAAAAGTCCCCAAGCGTGCTCACTGATGCACACCAGGATGATGTCCTGATCCACCTGCCTCAAATCCTGTACATTTAAGTACAGAAGCGTAGCATGAGTACATAAACCACATGTACTCAGTAAGTATCTCGTATAATCTCGAAGAAGTAGAGACGAGAGGTCGACTTGATACTTACTAAGGTCAAGATAATATAATAATAAAGTGAGATATACAGCATGAAGAATTTTCAAGAACACAAGTTTAAGAGAAGAGTCATATTCATGTTCTTGACATAATTAAACTACCAGTTTTCCCTTTTTCATATTAAACAAGTGATCATGTCATATCTAAATGTAAGCATATAAATCATGCACAATCATGCCGAGGTCGACGGTTCGCTCCAACAGAAAATAAATTGTGCACTGCCGAGGGTCGAGCGGCACGAACCATAGATGCATCTATTCTCACCGAGGCGATCAGCCCAGTCCATAATCATCAAAAAAAAAATCAGGAAAGCACATAAGGCTCAATTACATACAAGGGAATTCCTACCAAGACTCAACAAACTCATAAGTTCACTTTTCATTTCCTCAGGTCTCTAGCTAATCATAGATGATCATATTGGCAATTTAAAACAAGAAATATTCCCCAATTAGACATGACGTGGGTCCTAAACTACCCGAACAATTATCATTATAGTAGCTACGCACGGACTCTCGTCACCTAGTACGTACGTAGCCCCCGCATTTAACAACAATTACTCATTTATAATCCTATGGGGACAATTCCCTCTTACAAGGTTAGAAAGGAGACTCACCTCGCTCCAAAGTGCACTTCCAATGTCCAAGAACGAGCCGAAGTCCTTAATTCGAAGCCGAACAATCCTAACTAATCAAACGAAGTAAGAACTAGTAAATAAAGGCTTACAAGGTCGAACTCTAACTATTTAGGAAATTTTCTAACCATTAATACAAGTTTCCTAAATTCCGACCCCGGGCCCACGTGCTCGGATTCCGAAATTTTTCGAAGGAAGTTGTTCTCTATCACCTAAGGATCACAAATATATGATTTCTAGTTCATTACATGGCAAATTTTATGATAAATTCTTAGTTTTATTAAAACCCTAGGTCTAGCTCAAATCCTTGATCTTTACTAAATTTTTGGTGTTTAATCTACCTAATATACATGTATTTAAGCTAAGGATGAAGGGAAATTACTTACCTTACCAAGTTATGTGGAAACCCTCTCTTGGAAGAACCCAAATCGCCTAAGTGTAGAGTGAAAAATGAGAGAAATGAGTTTGAGTTCGTATTAAATGAACCCTTCTGCCCCCAGTTATTTTCGCATCTGCGGAAGTATTTCTGCTTCTGCGGAATCCGCTTCTGCGGAATTTGGCCGCTTTTGTGGCTTTTGGGATTTGGGGCTCGACCGCTTCTGCGGTCTGGGGGCCGCATAGGCGGAACCGCTTCTGCGGTCCCTGGGCCGCTTTTGCGGTTTCCCCTGGCCTACCCCTTCTCCGCTTCTGCGATCTAATGACCGCATCTGCGGTCCCGTTTCTGCGGTCCAAGAACGGCAGATGCGGTTATGACAGAAGCAGCAAGCTTCAGTCATTTTCCAAATTCTAACTTCACTCGAGGCTCGCTCGTTTGACGCTCGGGGCTCCCGTGCCCCGCCCGAACATACCGACAAGTTAGAATCACGAGGCGGACCTACTCAAACCCTCGAAACACTCAAAATAACGCTAAATTGAGGAATCAACCCCAAAACCAAATGAATCAAATCATTGAACTTCAAGTTCTTAATTCTCCTCCAACGGGTCAAAACGCCCTTAAACTTCTCGGATTGACACCAAATTTTACGGGTAAGTCTTAACTGATATTTCGGACTTGTACCAAGTTCGGAATCGAAATCCGAACCCGATACCTAGGAAAACAATGATTTCCTAGTTTATTTAAACCTTTGAAACTTTAACTTAACAATTTCACATAAAAATTCATTACTCGGGCTAGGGACCTCGAAATTCGATTTCGGGCATACGCCCAGGTCCCATATTTTCTCACGGACCCTCAGAAATTGTCAAATCATGATTTTGGGTCCGTTTCCCCAAAATATTGACCGAAGTCAAACTTGGCCTTTTTAAAGAAACTTAAAGAAGCAACTAGACTTATTCTTGCCAAAAACTCTTCTAACTTCCGAACCACCCGTCCCCGCAAGTCATAAATTAGCTAAAGCAAGTGCAGGAAGTCTTATTTAAGGGAATGGGGTTAAAAAATGCAAAACGACCGGTCGGGTCATTACACACTACATCCACTGATAGGTTTTGTTTCCAAATCACCCAAATTCTACCATTTTCTGCCTGCTCATAATTGCATCTGTATCCCCAGTCCTTTGCTATTTTGTACAGAATTGTTTTTGACTTTTTTCTTTAACTCTAGTTTCTAGACATCCTAAGACATCAATCTTATTCTTTTGCAAAAAGATTCTCAGCTCTTTTTGCTTATGGGGCTTGTTAAGCCCTCTTATATTCCATGTGCTTATTATCATGGTGGTTGTTGTACCCACTCCTGCACCATTCCTCATCCCTGTTCATCTTCATGTGACATTTCTTTCAGCACTGCAAATCTATTTGCTTCTTCACTTTTTCTCTGGTTGCTCAGGGAGTAAGCCTGTTTTTCATTTTCCTTTGTATTTATCACCTTTTTTCCTCTTTGGTCTGCTAGACTGTGATGTGGTTGCTATTCATTCTCCACCTGCTCCTGTACCACATTGGCCATTTCATTTGTCTCCTCTTGTGCTTGTTGTTCCTTTGGTTTCCACTCTGGTATGATTCTGTTCCTTCTTCCTCTATTTCTTCTTCTAGGCAATTGGAATTGTTCATTCTCCTCTTTCTTACTCATCTTCCAGCATTCAATCAATTCATGCCCAAAGTGCAAGCACTCAGAGCAAAATTTTGGCCTCCATTCATACACTATTTCCTGCTGTTTCACACAAGTTGGAGTAATGATTTCAACTGTCTCCACCAAGGGTTTTGTAATGTCCACTTTCACAAGTATTCTTGCAAAAGAAATCTTCCCTAATTCAGTTGTGTTACTTTATCTTTATGTTTCCTGTGTCGTATATTTTTCTTCGTTGTACTGAATTTTAATTATGTTAAGTTGCTATGTTTATGTTTGTGTTGTAGTATTAAACTAAATTAGTTGTACTGAACTTTATTTTCATTAATCGTAATGGAATTTAAGTTTTAGTGCTTGTGTTTGTGTTGTAGTACGAAACTAACTAATAAATTAAAAAACACATATGCGTATATTATATAAAAATTGTTGTTAATGTATATACAAAAATATTATTTACATCAAATACAAAAAAAAGTGAAGAAAATCAATGTGTCCCGCATCCAGTGTGCTCCGACGCAGCCGCTGGCCTGAGGCACATCGCATCCCGCCCAGCTCGTCATCATCAACTCGCCTCCTTATAGACGGATGCGCCGCATCATGATCATCAGTGGTGCTGACAGGATCGGTAGAAGGGGCCGTCAGTCCAGTAGAAACCTACATAAGAATAGAAAGCTCAGTATAGCAAAGTATATAATAAGTCACAACAATATAAATTGTCTTACCACCATCTCGTCGGGCTCCTGAATGTAATCATCCATCGCAGTCATGTCAGCATCGCGTTCAGCCTTAAAAAGGAAATTAATCAAGTTATGGAAAATAAAGACATTCTAATTCAATACTAAGAAAACCATACATGTGCCTGTGATGATAAACCATAACTCAACCGGCGCCCACTATGTAAATCTCGTGTCGGCCGCTCCTCAGCAACACTAGATGGGCCTGGATAGTATGTATCCCAATCCACTCTAGAAAGGTCTGTGCCCGTGATCAATAATTGACCTGACGGGGTCACCTGCGAAGTCCCTAGAGTGAGATCCATCCCAAGGCTGTACGACGGCATATCCGTCTCATGTAGGCCACCCGGCAGATCGGCAGCAACATCATCAGCAGGGGCCTCAACGCCCCCTTTTTGGGGACCACCTCCTCTTCGCCCACCGTCACTGTAACGATCCGACCGGTCGTTTTGAGCTTTTGCACTTTGATCGCCAGTTCTCGGGCATGACTTTCCCCGTGTAATGCATTATGACTGATGTAGATCGTTGGTTTTGGGTTTTCAGGAAAAGCGGAATGAGTTTGAAAGAACAGTCTTAGTTGAAAGCTTTGAATTTGAAAGGTTACCAAGAGTTGACTTATTTGTATATGAGCTCGGATCGGAATTTTTATGATTTGGGTAGCTTCATTGGGTGATTTATGACTTAGGAGCGTGATCGGAATGGATTTTAGGAGTCAGTGGAAGGATTTGGCTTGAATTAGCAAAGTTGGTATTTTGGCGAATTCCGGTTGATAGGTGAGATTTTGATCCGAGGGTCAGAATGGAATTCCGAGAGTTTTTGTAGCTTCGTTATGTCATTTTTGATGTGTGTGCAAAATTTCAGGTCATTCGGACGTCGTTTGGTCGGGTTTTTGATTGAAAGCGAGTTTCGGAAGTTCTTGGCAAACTTAGGCTTGAATTCGATAAGAATTGATGGTTTTAGTGTTGTTTGAGGTGTTTTAATGATTGGAACAAGTTCGAATGATGTTTTAGGATGTGTTGGTGCTATTGGTTGAGGTCCCGGGGGCCTCGGGTGAGTTTCGGATGGTCTAACGGGCTAGTTTTGATGTTGGAAAGTTGCAGATTTTTCATTCCAGGTGTTGCTGGTTTTAAGTCTTCGCGATCGCGTGGGTTGAGCCGCGATCGCGTAGAAGGAAATTTGGAGGCAGGCTAATTGCTCTTCGCGTTCGCGTCTGAGGGTCCGCGTTTGCGGAAGGTTGGTTAATGATGCTTCGCGATCGCATGGTATGGATCGCGTTCGCGTAGAAGGAGTTGGAGTCCAGTGATTTTAGTCATCGCGTTCGCATCAGCTGAGTCGCGTTCGCGTAAGAGGGAAAGCTGAAGCTTCGCGTTTGCATCCGTTTTGTCGCGTTCGCATAGACCATTTTGAGGCTTTTAAGACTTGCTCATCGCGATCGCGAGCCTGGGGCCGCGATCGCATAGAAGGAATCGTCTGCTAGGCAGAAGGGTTTTTAAACATAATTCATCCGCAAGCCTAAGTCATTTTCCTCCATTGTTGAGTATTTTTAGAGCTTCTTGGGAGCAATTGAAGAGGGATTCGAAGAGGATTAATTGGAGGTAATTTCTAAAAACTAAAAACGTGATTATTATGTGAAATTAACCTAAAAATTCATGGAAATTTAGCTAAAATTGGAAGAACTAGGGCTTGGGATTTTGAGATTTTAAATTTGGATTTGAAGGGTCATTTGAGCTAGAATTTGAGAGTTCTTGATATGCATAGACTCGTGGCGAGATAAGGAGCCCGTTGATGTAAAATTTCTGAGTTTCGAGAGTGGGCCCGGGGCTCGGGTTTTGCCAATTTTGGGATTTTTGATATTTTTCGATTGTTTTCGATTGGGTATTGTTTCCTTAGCCTATTGTGACGTATTCGTTGTGATTTTGGTCATTTTCGATGCGCGAGGAGGCCGATTCGAGAAGCAAGGGCATAGCGATCTTGAGTTTTGGCCGGCTTGAGGTAAGTAATGATTATAAATGTTGTTCTGAGGGTTTGAAACCCCAGATTACACATCGTTGTGTTACTTTGAGGTGACTTACATGCTAGATGACAAGCGTGGGGTAGAGCACCGCTGGGGATTGTGACCTAGTCCATCCCGAATGATTATTTTAATGTGCACTTGATAGTTAATTGCTTGATACTATTATATCTTGGGTTGTATGCCATGTTTGGGGCCTTGTGCCGACTTGTTGAGACCCTTAGGGGCATTTGTACTATCTTTCCTCACTCTACTTGTTTGAAAGCATATCCTCAGTCATGTTTTACCTGTTTACTCAAATCTGGCTTTATCACTATATTCTTAAAAATGTGGAAACTGTTTTGGGCTGAGTTCCCTGTTTTACTGATGGTCCGAGTGATCGTGAGATGATGACTGAGATAAACCGAGGGTCTGATTGTGAGATTGATGATTGAGATAGACTGAGAGTCCGATGGTGAGGTTAATGACTGAGAGAGGCCGAGGGCCTAGTTGTGAGGATTATATATCTATGGATTGGGCTGCACGCCGCAGCAATGTGTGTATATATATATATATTATATATATATATATATATATATATATATATATATATATATATATATATATATATATATATATATATATTCGGGCTGCACGCCGCAGCGGTTACTATATGNATATATGGATCGGGCTGCACGCCGCAGCGATATATTGATCGGGCTGCACGCCGCAGCGGTTACTATATGGTATCTATTGAGCGTGAATGCTGAGTGCGAGTATTGATTGGTAAGAGTTGAGTCACGAGTGACAGAGAGGCTAGCCCGAGGGGCGATAGATATGTTCATGCATATGAGTGTTGTTTGCCTGAGAGGCCTGTTTATGAACTTATTGATTTCACTCCTCTTTAAAGTGAGTTTCTATTGAATATGCTGATTTATTGACTGCTTTCACTCATCTTTATATTGAGCCTCTGTCGGAAAGTTGAATAAATATTTTAAAATAACTTTTACTTAAACTGGGGTTTTTGAGATGTTCAGAAATTAATCATGGATTTGGCATTGGTTATTTCCACTAAGATCTTCGAGTTATGAAGCACTTATGACTATTGTTTTGCCCGAGGGGCTGTTTTTACGAACTATGCTTTGCCCGAGGGGCCGATTATTGCTTTAATCTCTATTATTATTTTAAATGGTATTGAACCCCTTCTGAAACTGCTGGAAGCATTTAAAAAAAAAATAATTTTTACTAAAAGCTGGATTTTAAAAGGGAAGGTTGACTCGTATTATGATTGAAAGCCTATTGTGATTATTGAGCCTAATGTGAATGTGGATTCATTATTTCCTAATGCTCAGTCTTTATTTACTCTTATTACTTACTTGGTTGGAGTACTCACATTACTCCCTGCACCTCGTGTGCAGATTCAGGTATATCGGAACCCGATAGTGGGTGTTGACTTGCTCAGGCGCGGAGTGATCAGAGTTAGCAGGTGGCTGCATGACGTTCGCAGCACCGCTCCTTTCCTCATATTGTTGTTACTGTCTTTAGTACATTATTTTAGACGTCTTGTTGTATTCATACCTTGATAGATGCTGATGACTGGTGACACCCCGATGTCGGGCTTGTATATTAATTCCGCACTGTTTCCTTCAGACTTATATTATGAAATATTGTCCTAATTAAAGGTTTAGAAATGACTCTTAATGATTAAAGGGTAAATGTGAGTGTTGTGTCGGCTGGCCTTGTCTTCACGAGAGGCGCCATCACGACCGGGCCGGTTTGGGGTCGTGACAGCCACGTCGTCCGGCACCCCCGCCTCGTCGGGCACCACCACCTCGTCAAGCGCCACCACCTCGTCGGGCACCACCACCTCGTGGCACACCAGGGCCTCGCTCGTACTGCTCTGGCTCCACATAATCAGGCATGTTTGCCAAACGCTGATCCTCCCGGGCTCGCTGCAGTGTTCGGGCAGCCAACTCCACAAATCAACGGCTGTAATCCTGCAAGGAGACCGCAGGATCGCCGACATGATCCTGCATCTGCAGTCCCATCTGATAGACTGTAGGTAGTCCAATAGCCTGCACAACGTATAAAATATAAACTACATATATTGCACTAAAATACAGTTATATAATTAATAATAACAGAAAACATACCAGGGCCTCGTGTCGCCCGGCGTATGGAACGTACCGATCGCCAGCCAGATGAATAGGGTTCCCGATAAAAAAGCGGGTGACGTGCCGGTACCAGGACATATACCCCTGAATAGCCACCTCCTGGATCTGTGTAGGTGGGGGCGGAATTATCTGAAATCGATGGTCCCAAATATGGATCTGCGCCTGCATCGCCCGCCCTGCAACGATCATCCCTCTGATAATGCGTAGACTCCCATATAGGCCCCCTCGGTATATACTGCGGGCGGCCAAACTGCCAAAGTACCCGCTCCGAGGCATGATGCTCCACAATATCGAGGCATATGAGTGGGGCATAAGTGCTCCAAATCAATCGGCCGACCGAGCAATAAGCTGGCAGGGAAGCTATCAAATCGTCGTTGTATGGGGTCCAGATGACCTATCAAATTAGAACATGAAATGTGAGTATGCGCAACACTAAGTTAATCTATACGAGGTAAGTTTAGGTACATATTTACCTGTGCGCCCTCTAGCAGATCCAACACATCCCTACAGAGGGGGAGATTATGATGAGCATCATACTCTCGTGAAAGTGTACAGCGAGGAACCCACCTCCTGGCTAGAGGGAGAAACGGAGGTGGTACATTAGGAGGTAATTGTGGTCGAGGTGGCTGATACTGCAAGAACCGCTCCCAGGCCCAAACCTAACATGCAAAGTTGACATAAGGTTTAAGATAAATTCTAACTAGGTAGAGTTGGGACTGATGAACAGATTATTTGAATATGTTGTCACCTGTAGAAGCAGCATAAAACCACAAACATCTGAGTGCCCATACTCGCCCGGCACATCTGCCTATACATGTAGCCGAGAACAGCAGCACCCCAGCTGTAATAGGCTAACTTATCTAGCAGCTGAAGATGATGAAGAAATCTCAGGCTGACTAGGTTCCCCGAAGTGTTCTGGAACGAGACACCTCCAAATAGAAGAAGCAGCAACAACCTCGTATACCGGGTGATATGTACCTCCTCTGTATCGTCGGTGATATCGGGGTAGAGTACCTCCAGGTACTGTCTAATAGGTGTCAAAGTCAATTGACTTGCACCCGACGATACAGTCTCGTCCTGTGGCCTAAAACCCGTGAGCTGCTGCAGCATGTCCAAATAAGAATCACGCACCATAGATCTCATAGCAATAGGTAGTGAAACAGCCATGCCATCAATGGGCAGGCCATATAAAACCTCCACGTCCTGCAGCGTGATGGTAGCCTCGCCAATGGGCAGGTGAAAAGTGTGCGTCTCCGGTCGCCACCGCTCAATCAACGCCCTGATCAAAGCCCAGTCAACCTGTATCCGCCCGATCTCAATAATCCTATAGAATCCCGTATCCTGGAGGCGGTGGACTACACGCTCGTGGAGATCTCTGGGCCTCAGAAAATCCCACAGGTCGTCCACTCTCCTAGCGCGGAGAGTCTGGGACAGTAACTCTCCCTCCCATATATGGGCGGACCTATGATCGCCCTGAAGCACTAATAGCTCACGAGGGTAAGGGCCGTGATGTATAGGTGGCGTGTCCATGTCGTCAACTGTAAATTAAACAACATTAATTGTATGTTTATTATTTAATTGTACAAAATATATATACATATTGGGTTCCAGGCTCGATATTTGAGGCCCAGTAGCACCAAACTATCATGAATAGTTATGTGTGTCAAATTCAACATTTTGATTATTTTGTGTGTGTTTGTTTTATAATATAAATTCTTAAATATATATACCTATTGGGTTCCAGGCTCGATATTTGTGGCCCAGTAGCACCAAACTATCATGAATATTTATGTGTGTCAAATTCAATATTTTGATTATTTTGTGTGTGTTTGTTTTATAATTTAAATTCTTAAATATATATACCTATTGGGTTCCAGGCTCTTTATTTGAGGCCCAGTAGCACCAAACTATCATGAATATTTATGTGTGTCAAATTCAATATTTTGATTATTTTGTGTGTGTTCGTTTTATAATGTAAATTCTTAAATATATATACCTATTGGGTTCCAGGCTCGATATTTGAGGCCCAGTAGCACCAAACTATCATGAATATTTATGTGTGTCAAATTCAATATTTTGATTATTTTGGGTGTGTTTGTTTTATAATTTAAATTCTTAAATATATATACCTATTGGGTATCAAGCTCGATATTTGAAGCCCAGAAGCACCAAACTATCATGAATATTTATGTGTGTCAAATTCAATATTTTGATTATTTTGTATGTGTTTGTTTTATATTTTAAATTCTTAATATATATACCTATTGGGTTCCAGGCTCGATATTTGAGGCCCAGTAGCACCAAACTATCATGAATATTTATGTGTGTCAAATTCAATATTTTGATTATTTTGTGTGTGTTTGTTTTATAATTTAAATTCTTACATATATATACCTATTGGGTTCCAGGCTCGATATTTGAGGCCAGTAGCACCAAACTATCATGAATTTTTATGTGTGTCAAATTCAATATTTTTATTATTTAATTGTACAATGTATATATCTTCATTTACCAGTATAAGAAATACTTAAACTACAGGGATTTTACGCTAAAATACTATACAATTTACTACGCTAAAATTTTCTACATTTTATTACGCTAATAAATAAACTAAATGTAAAGCAACAATTGCATGTTAATCACATAACTTTCACATAAATACATATAACATACTAGTTTCGCAAATAAAATACAAAACGACATGGAAACACTAATATCTAAATTCGGATATTAACAGAAAAAATTATTTCTCAATTTTATATTTTTTTTAGAACACTAATATCAAAGTTCGGATAAATATAACATACTAGTTTCGCAAATAAAACACAAAACGACATGGAAACACATTCAGATCAACTAATATGCATTATTATACAAGTTTCGACATAAAATAAATCGAAATACCTCGATTTAGTGTTGTCGAAAAGTTAATTGGCTGAAAATTTGGCTCCGAAAGAGTGAAACTACAATAATACGATGCTCTACTACGATGTGGGACCTACGTTCTTAGCGTTTTGTGTGACGGGACGGGCCTACAATTTTTTTTTTAGGAACAACAAGGTGGTGGTGGTGGTGGTGGTGGTGGTGGTGGGGGGGGGGACCAAATAAATCGAAAGAAGTGAAAAAATGGGGGAGGAGTTCTGGTCTTCGGGGGAAGACGAAGGGGATTATTTAATCAGGGGTATAGCGTGCTAATTCTTTGCGCTATAGGTATAGCGTATGATTTCTATGCGCTAAACCTGGCAGTCATATCGTCATGGGGTATATCACACTTATTCCTTGCGCTATACCTTAACGGCAAAAGTTACCGTTAAGGTATAGCGCGGCGAATTTCGGCGTTATATATAGAAAAATAACTTTTTAATTTACACTCATTAACGTCACATTTGTCCAAAAAGACAATAAAAAGGTTCCGGACTCAACAAATAGGAGCTGCCTATAGCAAAGGTTAACACCTTATTTATTTTAAATAAATACCATTTAAAAGAATTATATTCTATAGATACCTTTTAATGTTTATAGTAAAATATCTAATTTTGGTTAACTCCTATCCCTAAGCCTCTAAATACGCTATTCAGTTACACTATTTTCTTTCTCTCTCTACTTTGATACATGCCATTCTCTTCCCCATTCCCTGAAAACACGATACTCAATCTCAAAATTCTTCTCACCTACATCACCTACGTTCTCTCCGATCCCAATTTCTCCAATTCCATCGGACGTTGCTTTCTCTTAAATTTTTTAATGTATACCCGATTTGAGCAAATTTCAGACACTACTTCCACTTCCTTCTTCTTCTCTTTTTCTTATTTTCTTTCTTCTCCCTTCTTCTTTGTTGTTGTTTGAAAGCTATAGGTATATTAATATTGGAGAAAGAAGAAACTAAGTGTTTGGATTCTGATAATGTGAATTGTGGGATTTGTTATGAGGAATATACTGTTTTTTCCGATCGACGCGCACAACACAGGGGTTTTTGCTCGACGGCGAATTCGCCAGAAATTAGGGTTTGTTCTTGAACAAAGACAACGGAGTTTGGGGCTGAGCAACTTGATTTTCTGTTAATATATTTCAATGTATTTTCAACGTATCACGCTGTATTTTCATGTATTTCGTTGTATTTATTGTCTTTTTTTTCATTGTAATTCAATGTATGTCGTTGTATTCTATGTATTTCATTGTATTCACTGTCTTTCTTTCATTGTATTTCAATGTATCCTGCTGTATTCTATGTATTTTATTGTATTCACTGTCTCGCTATATGCCATGAATGTATTCGTATGTTTTTTTTAATTTATATAATTTATGTATTCAAATGTATTATATAATTTCTCTGAAGATTGTTATGTTTTTGGGGTATTTTTCGGTTGAGAATCTTTTTTATAACTGGAAATACAAATTTTGTGTGTTATAATTGAGTTTGTTGAGTTATATTAAGAGTCTATTATGTTAATTGATTCACTTTCCATTTAAAAACAGTGTAATCCCCTGTTTCACACCGAGAATACAGTCGAATACATTCAAACACAATAATCTGTCCAGCTGTAATTCCATGTTTCACGCCATGAATACAGTCGAATACACTCGAATACACTCGAATACAACAACTGATTAGCTCTACTTCCCTAATTCACGCTTATTTTTGCTATTGTATTCATGAATACAGTAGCTTAAATACATCTAATACATCTTATAACAACAGAAAATGTATCTATAATCCGTAATATAGCAAATGGTATCTATAGATAGCTAATTACCACTATAAGATAGTTCTTTATGAAAATTTCTCTTTATTAATCAGCGTTGTCTTATCTTTGGGCCTTGCCGCCTATGGGCTGTGATATAATTCTCATCCAGCAACAACAATTACGCCTCAATCAGGGACATATAGAGAGTAATAGATATAAATTCATCTGAATCCAATATCTTTGAATTATATGTATATGAATTCATCTGGATCCAATAGGCAATATGTTTGGCTCGGATATGGTGTGTTAAAAATTTCACAAAATAAGCACGAATAGTTGATTTTGAACCTGGTAAATGAAATGAGTTGTAGATGAATCACGAATTTGAACCATAAAGTTCAAATTAGACGACATAATTCTCATAGACCGTCCAAATTTTTTTTTTATTAGAGGAAACAAAAGTAAAACAAGGAGCGCCTCTCTCACTTGGTTTTTTATAACAAGTCGGTGAAAGTACTGCGGACCAATAATTATATCAGAAGAAGCAATTATTATAAGTATAACACGAGTTTTATCTTGCTTCATATAGATTTTTGATCACTCGCAAAAAGCTCTAGAAGCACGCCATTCGTTGGTATAAGTTTTCTTTCAACTACTAGAAATGCCAATGCATTTCTTTAGGTTCCGGTCTATACAAGTAGTAGCTCGCTTGATAGAATTACAGCTACTCATTAATGAAGATACAGTACAACTAATGAAGACTGCCAGAATTAAAGGATTACCAAGTGTCATGTATTATTCCTTCTTAAGCAAGAGACATTGATGAATGCATGGATAGGTGAAAAAGGATTTGCGTAAGGAGTAACCTTTCGGCTATATGAAACTTTGCTTCAAAACTCCTCCAACTTTACCTTTTCATGCCACGACCAACGACCCAACTTAACCATCCCCATTCATATGTCTTTTGTCCCCAAGTCTTCTACTAACATTTATTCCCACTAAGCCAGAAGGGTCACATATAAAAGTTCACCCACTTCTTGATTCCTTCACACCACCACCCTAGTCCTCCTTTTGTGTTGTAATATAATGGCCACTGACAAAGCAATCTGTGAAGTTTCTGAAACCTATAACAGCAGCAGCTGCCAAGAGCAGTGTGATGATGGCGAGACAAGGCAGCAGGATTACAGCAAGGTTTCCAGGGCTGAGTACAGGCTGTTGGGCAAAGCATTGGCACATAGAGCAATATTTGGTTCAAGCAGCCGGCGAGGAAGAGCCAGAAAGGTTAGGAACATGAACGATCTTAAGACATTGCCCAGCAGACTAAGCAAAGTTTCCTTGGCTGATGAAGGTCAAAATGACTAGAGATGTTTCCTCATCAGATTATGGCATCTCAAGTACCAGCCTAACCATTTGTATCACATCCTATAGGTAGTCTTGTAACTGTTGTTTGAAACAAATACAAGTATTTAATCAAAACCTACACTTGATATGCTTAGAATAGAACTCAAACTAGTGGAATGTAGATCTATGTTTTCACACATTAGTCAACTTGTACCATAGAACACTTCTAGAAACAGACGCAGAATGTCATGGTCAGAGTACGAAGGGGAAAAAACCAAAAGAGAGAAAAGAGTCATGTGTATCATGCAGCAGTCGTATTTCAAATAAAACCCAATATTATATCATCTAACCTCGTTTCTCTGTTTTCCCCTTTGAGGCGTGATGCGTGAGAATCATAGTGGTACATCTTAAATGCTCCTTTTTCTTCTTCTTTTAGGAGTTGGGGTTGGTAGGACAAAAATAAGAACGCGTCCTTCATTGGTCACTGCAAGAAGGTCCTCCATTTGTTACAGAGAAGACTGATTGGTTAGAAAGTGTATTCCAACCATGTTAGAGTCGATTTCCTGGATAACAAAAGTTTAAGGGTGTAAAAGGTTTGCATTGACAGGGGGGAATTGTCAGCTTATGAACAGAGAGGTTGGTTCACATTTCCTATTTCCTCAAAGTGCTAGCCCATTTCGCAGTCTTTACTATAAAAAGCCAAGTCTATCTCCATTCAAATCTTCACCTTCCATCATTGGACAATCACTTGCATCATGGCCATACTGCCCACAACATAAGACGGAAAGATGCCTCCTCTTCCTGTAAAGATCCAGTCCATCTCTTGATCCTCTCTCTTTCAACTTTTCCAAATTTATATACCCGTGAGGATTACAAGCGAAGCTTTCACCAATACCGTCAGAATCCTCAACCCCTGTGAGAATCAGTGAGTCTGATGGGCTCTCATATGCAATAGCATTACCCCCATTGGATGTTGTCGGCAACCCCTTAATGCGAGATAAAACCGTAGAAACTTCTTCACAAACAACATTGAGGCGTTCTTCTGATTCAGTAATCAGTGTAGAAATCATAGACTGCAATAACTGAATTTTTCCTGTATTATCACTTGGTAAACTAAAGAGGGCGGGCTTAGCCAAAGAGGAGGAACATTCACGCCAGCGCATGGGCAGATATTGGTCCGGAATGTGAAAACAGTTGTTTGTTGAGAGCACACGTAGCACATGCCTACAGAGAATACCAGTAAACTCAAAATTATGGCAGCTACAGCTAATGAACTCTTCATGCGGAACCCAGAGTACTTTATAATCACCATCCATTTCTGTATGGTGTCTCACGATGAAGTAACTTTCATCTACCATCAGTGACGCATATTGTGGTGCCAAAACAAGCTCCTCTTGTAGTTTTGAGAAGGCATACGGTGTAAGAACAGTTGCAGCATGCGACTCTATCGGTGAACCTGTTTTCAGGGGAACCTTTTGAACATTTCTCTGTGCCTTATGTGTTCCTCCAGCTTGATCTTTAGCACCTACAACCCGAGCAACCTGCATATGTACAGTTGTCAGTAAAAAAATTGGAGAAGAATCAAATTAGCAAATAATTAAAACAATAGGTAAGAAAGAATCTCACACCTGCTCCACAAAATTATCAAGTACAGATTGCACGCTCAAAATCCTCTGGATATAAGTATTTATTGTTTCTGACTGAAATGTACTTGTCATTCCAGCAAAGAAGTAAGATCTCAAAAAAGGCAGCGCCCAGTATGAACGTAAAGCATATAGACTGACAATGTGTTTATTTTCATCCAGCTTGTAGGTTTCGACCATCTCATTCCATCCCACTTCATATTCCTCTATAGAATGTAACTTGTAGAGGCGATGGAACTCAACCTTCCAATTATCATATTGCGATCCGAGAAGTGTCGAAAACCAATCTGAAAACCTCGAAATTATATGCCAAATGCAAAATGCATGTTTTGCCCTTGGTATTTCTGTGGCAATTGCTTCTTTGAGCCACAAATTCTGATCAGTCAAAATGGTTCCTGGAGCCTTGCCATTCATGAAGCCCAAGAATGTCTATCACCAATTTTGGAGAAACGAAGTAAAACAAAAAAGATTTCACATTAGCATATGGAACCAAGGGAGTTGCAAGCTATGGATTGAAAGATGCATTTAAGATATCTGCAGTTGTTGTTGCTAAGCTAGTTGCTTATGATACCAGAAAGGACCTGAGATGGTTTGACCTGATGCCCGTAACAAATATATATACAGGTAAAGATAAGAAGGGGGAAGATTGGTAAAAAGATATTAAGAATTGAGTTATCAAACATTAAACAGAAAAGAGGAAATCCAAAGAAAGATCACAAAAAGAAGGTGAAGAATCATCATTACAGTAAGGCAAAGCGACACAAATATTAAAGTGCAAGCTGACAGATAGTCGTTAATGTTGTTAAGCAAGAGATCTTCCAACTAGCTTGCAACATACTCTCTCGTCTTTTTATGATTTTTAGTTTTTGCTACAGTCGAAACCACTCTCTTAATATAACTCAAGTTTATACTCTAACTGATGAACTTCTTAGATAATATGCTTTCACACTAATTGCAACACTTAGTTTAATCATTTCCTTTGCCACCGGTTTGCCCAGTTATGTGAAGTAGCTCCTTAACATCTGAACTGAAGGATAATTCATTTTTCCTTTTTTAACATATGAAGTAGTAAATAACAGCAAGGAGTGAACTCCACTTTTTTGCACTAGTTTCATCAGTATTTTCTGGTCACTCCGCAGACTCCTTTGTTAGGCACATGAATAGGCATTTCAAACACTTGAAGCTTTTTGGGTACTGGCAAATTAAGTGGGTTTAACAAAAATTTATAATACTTTATAGATGGGATTGGTATAATGGTATAGTATAGTGACATGATTGCATGTCTTCGTACCTTCAATGCCCAGGAGAAAGACTGCAAATTTTCATCCCGAATGAGTACACAGCCAAAGAAACAATGCATTCCATGGTTATCCACTCCGATCCATATCCCAAGAAGCATATCATAGGCATCCAAGCGGTGAGTAGTGTCAAATACTATAGAATCACCAAAAGCCTCATACAACCTCATTGATGAAGCATAAGACCAGGCAATATGCTCCAACCTGTTATTACAATCTATTTTATAGTCATATTTTAAGTTAGGGTCTCTGTCTTTCATCTCCTTGCACATTTTGAGGAGGTCAATAGGGTCATTGTCTTGCTCCACATTTCTAAAAGATTGCAGCAAGTTTCTGACATCAACCTCTGTGAAGGGTAAGCAACCCAACTTAACTCCCTTCTCTAGCTCCATAAACCTTAGCATTTGCCGAACTGACATCCCAGCTTTCGCAAACATGCAAATGCGACTCTTGTCATCCGGAGACATGGTGCAGTAGGCAGGAAGAAGCTGCACCTCAGTTGACTTTAAGAGTTCATGGTTATGAACATTGCTGAAACCTGTGATCCGCCATTCAGGGACATTAAAATCTGCTCTTTTAACAATTCTCATGAACGCCTGACATCCACAACGCGATGATTTTCGATTCCTTTGCAGCTTGCCATCTTCTGAAGGCTTTAGTTGTGGATAGCCACCGCGATGGCACGTAAAATCTCTTCTTGTAATCCCCCTACCAATGCCATCCTTCCCCCGAGTACGATGACGTCTGATTGAGAAGCCACTTTGCTTTGCAAAGCTACAGTAAAATTCATATGCAGCATCCTGTGATACAAATCTCTGGCCAATGAAAGGGACGAGGTTCACCGATGTTTGTCGTGATAAGATGGTGTCCTCAGGCATTTCCTCAACAGTGCCAATATCATCCTGAGATGAATCTGTCCCATTTTCAGATATTTCTTTCGCTATGCTTGTTATCTCAGGCATTTTCCAATTCTAGAAATATCGGATTACGGATGATAACACCATCTTCACATGCTATATGCAGCCAATAATGCACAATCACTGCAAGCTCTATAAAACATCCAATGTTGCAGAGAAAAAAGGAAAGCATAAGGATACGAAGGCACAAAAACACAAAACTAAAAACAAAATTAAAAGAATCTAAAAGTGTCATGAAGGTTCTGAACCACTTAGATTTTCATTAAAGTGGTAAAAATAACGGATGATACTCGAACGCATAGTGCAGTCGGTAAGAGGATTTCTATTAGCACTTTTCACCAATAAAAACAATATTACAAGCTGACAGCAGAATTCAATTCATCAAATACTCTGTCAATAGCAATTATACCCTATGTTACAAGGATCCTTCATTTGCCTAGATATATCCATATCGAACAAGTACCTCGTGAAGATTTTTCGAAAAGCATTAAAAATAGTGTGGGAAAAAAAAAACTAATGTACCCATATACAATAACAATTAAGCCTCAGTCCCAAACAAGTTGGGATCAGCCTAAGTTGCTCTGACACGGCAGTTTAGGTGCCGCACCCGTATCGACACGACACTAGTATGGGTGTGGGTATGGGATCCGTACCGGATTTGGTCAAACAATTTTGGGTACTTTGACCACAACGTACGGAAAAATTCGAGACGAGATACAATTTGACTCCCCAAATCAGAACCAAAACTAGGGTAAATTTGAAAAAAATAGCATACCTTATCTAGGAAGTCAATCTTTTACTTATCTACAACTTAAGATAAAAAAGAAATCCACATTTTACAAGCTATACGTAAGTATGTCACAAAAAATTTCATAATTTAGAGATGTTTTTATATTTTTATTTTTTTGAATTAGTTTTAGCCGCATCCCCGCACCCGTATCCATAATAGGATCCGTATCTCCAAATCTTAGAATTTACATTTCGAAGGATCCGACCTTTAGATCTGCACCCGTGTCGGACACCCACACCCGTGTCCGAGCAACTTAGGGATCAGCTGTATGATCCTCACTGACCATGTGTGAGCTTGCTATTGCATGTCCCAAGCCCGAATAAAGGAGGAGTGCTGCGGGAAACTGGCATCCAGCATAAAACTAGCCTATTTCATGATTAAATTCCCGTAAAATGTACCCATGATCGAGTCCATGTTAGATAAATTATAACATGTAGGACTTGTTATTGAGACAAAAGTGTAGCTTATTTTGAGAAGAACTACCAAAATTAATGTTAAATTATATTATTATTACTACTATTTAGTTCCTAAAGTAAATAACACATTAATGCCATGAATTTTACTCACTGGCTCAGTACACGATATCAGGCGTCTCAAGTAATACACCAATCTTTGAAGTTCCGCAAACCACAGTAAAATAAATCAGATATCAGAATAGAAAAAGTATCCCATATAATCAGCACAGCACAGCACATGAAATGGGCCCGATAGAGCGGAATAGATATACAAAAAATATATAGCTAAACGAACTAGTTTGGGATTGAGGCATAGCTGAATAAACATAGAGAAATTACACAGCTAAACGAACTACTTCGGGATTGAGGCATACAACAATAGCGAGCAGAGCCTACTGGACACATGGATCAGCGAAATTAACAAATTAAGCTTCAAATATCTACACAGCCTAGGATAAAAAGAAGACCTTGGCTCGAAGAAGTGGCCGGAAACGAACCACGCCGGCGGGAACCACGGCGGAAGCGGCACGGAACTGGAAGAAATGGAGTAACTGGAATCGACTGACGAACTGTAAGATTTGGGTAAAAGCCAGGTTTACCCCCAGTCCAATTTTATATTCTAGGGCAAAAATGTAAACTCTGTAGCCTTATCTCCTTACCTGATCTGCTCCGCGAGCTAAATCGGGTAATAACAACGACAATAATAAAACAAGTACTTAAAAAGAAGAAACATACTCCCTCTTTATGTAAACTATTTTATTTTTGGTCTGTTCCAAAAAGAATGATCCCTTTTTAAATTTAGTAATAATTTAGGTTAAACTTACAATTACACCCTTAATGAAAAACTTTTATAACCATACAAATACTCTGGGCCCTTTTTAACTTGTTTAAGACCACAAATTCCAAAAGTCTTTATTTATTCTTAAACCCCGTGCCCAATCAAATAGGTTCATATAAATTGGAATGGAGGGAGTAACATCTCTTTAAGTGCAACCAAAAAATGATTAAATTCTTTTCTTTTTTCTTGGAATTTTTTTCAAATCTACCCGTTTATTATATATTACAACAATTTAATTTACCTTCCATTATATTTTCTGTTAGTATACTGTATTTGTAAAATAATTATGGAGAAAATAAAATAACATATAAACAGAAATATAAACGAAACAAAAGTTAATCCGTGCCTACTGAATTCACAGTGTTTCTTTAAGGAATTTAACCCCCACTGTACCCAAGATTGTGGATTATTTTCTCCCAGGATAGAACGAATTACACACTGGTGTAGTGGTACTTCAAACCCCAGTGTTTCAGCGAACACAAAGATCGGTAGCAAATCACACTTACTGTTGCTTTCTTTGAGGTTAAAATAATGCAGAAGAAAGAGGAGAACTCAGAAAATCGTATGGAAAATCTGAGAGAATGAACTTATATTTATAGTCAATGTTGCGCTCAAAACTGAAGAGGCGCAACTCTTCAAAATGGCTGTTTATGTAAAATGGCCATAACATAAATGCCATAACATAAATGGCTATTTACGCAATATAAACCGGGAATTGAAGAGGGAGGTTAATTTTCAGTTACAAAACTGAAAAACTGAAAATGGATAAACGGAAATAATTAATATTTCAGTTGGATATTTCGTCGGATTTCTGGTAATATTTGCTATTAACAAAAAAATTTGGTAATATTCCTTCCATTTCCCATTCAACCTCTTTTAAGCCTATGTAGCTTAAAACCTCAACATTTTCATTATTTTTTTCTTGTAGTTAACAAATTGTTACCTACTTGTCCTTGACTTAACGAAGTTTCAGCATAAGAGTTGGTGGATTTCATATGCCAAAATAATTTTAAAAAATTCCACATTTATTCTTTCGATATGATTCAAAATTACGCGTCATTATACTTCACTTTAGGGTCCAAATACGAGTTTTGTTAGTATTAAGGATAGGTATGAAACAAAAGTATGAATTGACAAAACTAAAATTAAAATATTTGTACAGCAAGTTTTAGCTTTATTTCTCGATAAAAGAATGCGATATATACGTATTTAATGTATTTCAAATTGAGATTACTTTGACACATATTTCTCCCTGTTTGAAAGTTTGAGTTTGTCTCAACTTCACTACATAAGATGTACGGGTGATTTTATGGTGTGCCTTACACAACTGACATTGGTTGTGTGAGACCTCTTTTTATCTCACACATTTGTAGACCCTTATCTTACATATTTGAGTTCACAAAAATCTGGGACCACAAAATTGTGAGACAAAAAGAGGCATCACACAACTAGTATCAGTTGTGTGAGGCACAAAATAAAACTTTTGAACATGTAACATGGGAAATCAAGAAACTACTAGGTTGTTATTTCATGTATGACATGTGCCAACAAAATTAAAGCTCAAAAACTTGGTGATGTTGATCGCAGTTAAATGATCACATTTTTACTATTATAAAAAGGGATGTAAGCATCTTCATGTCCTTTTCTTTTCTAATAGATGTCCAATTTTACCTGAAGGGCTTTTTTTGACACTTCTCCCAGTCAGTCAATAATGAGATGCATAGAGTAGAGTTGTCTTGGGAATTATAATTGGTGTAATGGAAGGGTAAAGCTACCATGCAAGCTAGGAGACCTAGGTGTTCTTGGGAATGAGTGTCTTTGACAAAATCTAGTGGGTTGGTTGACTATTCTTTTTCCATTTATTACACAAACCGATTAAGCAATTTATATTACCAATTTATTTGAATCAGTTACAGTACACTATAATGCTATTGGGTTGAGACACAAAGTAGCTATGGGTCATTTGGTACGCTGGATAGGATAAGGTGAGATAAAGTATTATACTAAATTTATACTATATTTAATTGACGGTATAATTTATTCCGTTATCCAATATAGTATAAACTTTATCCCAAACTTAAGCCTGATTATCTCATTTTATCACACCTTATCCCATTAAACTTGATATTATTTTATCCCACCTCCCAAGTGAGATAAATTAGGCTATGAATTATAATTTCAGAACTATAATCCCAAGATAATATAGTCAGCATACCAAACGACTCTCTATAATAACGTAACTTTTTGAGGTAGTGACAAAATTCGAAATGATAAGATTTTAGACGAAATTATCACATCATTCAATATTTTGTAGATTGTCGACATTTTTTAATAACAATTAATTTTATTTTTAAAAATAGTTGATAATGCGACAAGTCTTGACAAAGTGTGATATATAAAAGAATATGAACCAAATAAAAACTTGCGAGAAGTGAGCCATTTTTATAACAATTCAGTATTTTATGTAACTTATATTGAATTATTTCTCATGCAAACAATATGTGAGAACTAGATATACTTATTAGTTTTTTAGTAAGACGGAAATAATATTATTCAGTAAACTAAAATTAGTTACTTAAACTATTATATGTGGTTTAATCAATATCTAGGTTTTTTTTTTAAAAAAAAATATTAGTTTTAGAAGACCCTAATTTTTGAAGAATGCATGACTCAAATAGTCAAATTCTAATGTGAAAAATGAGTTAACGTGAAGATTAAATGTATCATCTAAGCTCTTTTTTATGGTATAGTTATAATTCAGTCTTCAGAATTTACTTGTATGATTAATTCATATTTGCACTGCAAGTTATCAATTAAAGGGAAAGCGCTTTCTATTCACATGATTCAAACCATATTATTCAGAGAAAATTGTTTGGGTTGTGATTAAGGGTAAATGAACCACATCCATCCAACCACACACAATGTTTTTTTTTTCCTGGTAACACTATGAAATGCCATTGATAACAAACAATAAGAGTACACCTAGTAAGCACCGAGACCCAAAACTCCTTATTTGGAGAGCTTCGGATCAGGCCTTAGAAAATCACTAGTTACACATCAACCTTTGTATCATACACTGCATCTCTGACCTTTCTTAGTTTGTCTAAACAAGTCAATCCTATCTACTAGCTCTTCCTTAATATGTATTACTATACTCTCTATATTTACAATTGTATTCCTGAAAATTTTCCAGTTCCTAGCCTTCCAAATATGATATATTATTGCTGCCCATAATGCAACAACAACTTCCTTCTTTACCAGCTGCCAATTCTTTCTTTTGATTATGTACAAAAACCTTTGTGCATCTCGCGATTGAATTTGAATTCCTGCCCAGTGCATTAGTTCCTCTTGAACAGCTTTAGACCAAGGACACTCTACAAACAAGTGCTGATTAGTTTCCACTGCCTGATCATTACATAACACACATTTATCTTCATCTACCTGAATGTGAAGAGAACTCAGTCTAGCCTTAGTGAGTATCCTTCCTTGAGTAGCTAACCACATGATGATCCTATGCTTTGGTTGAGCTATTGCATTCCAGTGAAGATCATTTGTTGGCCATCTCCTCTGAGGACCTTTAATAGCTAAATAACTCCTTGTGATTGAGTAATTCCCATGACACTCAGCTTGTAAGTGTACCCTGGTACCAATTCCTTATTGTATACGGCAAAATCAGAGGGTCCATTTTTACGTCATTAAGGTATTTCAGAAGATCACCTCGAGGCCTCGAAGCTGCAAAGATGCGCTCGAGTCTCTTTCCTCGGAGCTCGTCGACACCCAACCTAAAGACAATATCGACCGAGGCCAGAGTAAAAATGGAGAGTTGCCAAGACACGCGGCTAAGTCTGGCAAAGCCTAGCCGGCCTACTCTGAACGGCCTACTCTGAACCCGAACCAGGGTGTCACGCCTAGCTGTCCCATCTCCATATCTTTACAGCTCATGTATGTCTTACCATATAAGCTTCCCCCTTCTATATAAAGGGGATTCTTACTATTTTGCAGGCGACTGAGGTTGCTCCCACTACTCTACATGAAATATATGATAACTCTCTCTCTCTTTTCTCTCTAATACACTCTCTCGATATTGTTGCTTTATTTTATTATCTTCATACTTGTTCTTCATTTATTGCTTATCATTGGCCATAAAGAGCCTCCTTTAATATTATCGCATCTGTTAGCCCTTTCCCGACTGTCCCCAATAGCTCGAGCCCGAGCTCGGGAATCGACCTCGAGGCCCTAAATCGACTAGCTCGAGTCCCCAAGCAGCTATTTATCGGTTTGATTGTAACTTTCTTTCAGCTCGCATCTCGCCCTTAAACTTCACACGCATAGCATCAACTGCTCTACAACTAGCATAAAAATAGATCACGTATTCTTAGAGTCCCATCAACAAACTTAATTGTTATTACCATTTTCACGGTAAACAGTTTGGCGCCCACCGTGGGGCTAAAAATAATAGTGATTATTTTCTTGCTAGTTTTATTACACAACACAAGTTATCTTTCACACTTTTTCTTGTCCAAGATCTTCGATTTCAGGTCAAAATGTCTGGCTCAGTGAACAGAGTAGAAAATGACGACCTCGAAAATCACGGGGAGAACGGTGTGGCAATTCCGATCGTTGGTGCGCCGCCAAGGAACCCCAAAAATGCACTTGGGCCGACTCCAGCGGACGAAGGCTTGTGCAACGCACAGCAGATCGACGAAACCTTACACACCGAGAGGAGCATACAACAAGGCGACCTACAGGAAGCCCAAAAAACCCCAGCTCGGGAAGAACAGGAAGTTAGCCTTCATGTTATTTTCAAAATGTTGCAGGCACAACAGCTGGCTATCGCTCAGCTGCAAAGGCACCCAAAAACTCCCAGCACCGTAACACCGGGAACAACTCCCCCGGCCGAATAGGTACCAGAGAAATTGAGCAATAATGGTCCGATAGCCAACCCTGCTATCGTATAAATGCTCGAGGATCTTACCAAAAGGATCGAGTCGGGCGAGAAAATGATAGCAGCCAACGACAAGAAGGTCGAAACTTACAACTCCAGGGTCGACCAAATCCCGGGCGCGCCCCCGATCCTGAAAGGCGTAGACTCGAGGAAGTTCGTGTAGCAGCCGTTCCCGGAGGAAGTGGCTCCAAAACCCATTCCAAAGAAGTTCAGAATGCCAAAACTCCCGAAATACAACGGGACCTCAGACCCCAACGAGCACGTTACTGCCTACACGTGCGCAGTAAAGGGCAACAACATAAAAGACGATAAGATCAAGTCCGTCTTGCTGAAGAAGTTTGGGGAGACGCTCTCAAAGGGGGCCATGGTGTGGTACCATAATCTAGCTCCAAACTCCATAGACTCGTTTGCCATGCTGGCAGACTCCTTCATAAAGGCACACGCCGGTGCCATCAAAGTAGCAACGAGGAAGTTTGATGTATTCAAGATGTTAGTTTATATGAGTCCACCAAACTATAGAGTACCTGGTCCTATATGAGATGATGCTGAGAATGCTATAAAGACTGAAAGTAAAGAAGACAAGGGATTTTTACGTGGAAAAATCCCACACAAGGGGATCAAAAAATCACGACCTACTCTTGTAGGCTTTTCACTTTACTAACTTGCAATCTCCCTATTACAAGCCACTTTGCAATAACCTGATTGCAAAGACTTCAACTAACTTGTGATGCACCACCACAAGCCACTCTGTAACTATCCTAGTTACAAAGGCTTTAAACTTATGACTGTTCCTAGTCACAACATAAACTTGGAAGTTTACGAATTTTGGTTTGTTCCTAAGACAAAGCTTCTAAGAAGGCAAACTAGGAAATACAATGAAGAGCAAACAACAAGATTACAACTCAACTACGGATGTACATAAACTCATTAAGAAACTGATCCTTTGTGGAGTTGTCTTCTTGTTCTTGACACACCAGTGACTTTGATACTGGATGAACGCTGTTATGCTTGATAGAATATCACTGAATGCACGAAGATGTTGTATCTTGCACCAGGTTGTTATATCCCAAAAGATATCACAATGGATAGTGATGTCAATTCTTGATGTACGCTTCTTCCCAGTGAGAAGTGACTGCTGCACTGTCTGCACAGTCACTTCTGTGCAGTTGCGTTCCAGCTGGATAGTGGATTTTGTACTTCTATTAGAGAAACTAACGGACCAGGTCTCAGTTGTGTTCCTGTTCTGTAACACTTGCGAGATAGTCACTTTCCACTAATACGTTCCGGCTGTTCAGTTAACTTGTACTTCTACTAGGGAACCTTAAGAGACCAGGTCCCTGTTGTGTTCCTCTTTGTAATGATTGCAAGTAGTCACAGACTTGTAAATCTGTCAGCGAACCCTAAGGGACCGAATCACCAAGTCCATGGACCAGGATAGTTGAAATGTAGGCCAGGTTCTCTATCTGGTTCTTCACGACAAGTTTGTTAGATCATCAAAATATCAGAAGCATAAGACAAAGACATTTAGAACCCATCAATTTCCCCCTTTTTGATGATGACAAACTTAGGCGTGGATGATATTATTTTATTAGAGCAAACAACCAGATAAGCTGCCAGGACTACGCAAGTTCCCCCTTAATCTCAGATTCCCTACGCGAGTTCTCCCTTAATCTCAGATCCCCTTAATCTTCCCCCTTTTGGCATCATTAAAAAGAAACACAATCAGATAATCAACATAAAGAAGTCTAACCCAACTAACTCATGCCACATATGTGCACGCATCATGACAGAAAAAGAAGCCAGAGGAAAACAACAATGTACATACAAAAAGAGGAGCTGTTTCATTACTATTAACAATGGACTGAGCAAGCAGGAGCAATAATGGTGAATTCCAGCATGCCATCACAAAAATAAGGCAAATAGAAAGAAAACAACAGCCACAAAATGTTAGAGCAAAAATAGCTAGACACGAATAGGATCCAAGGGGGCACTAGAAGAAGAAGGCTTGGAAGAAGAGGCAGCAGTGGTTTTGAGAACCAGTTCCAGTCGAGCATTTGCAGTCAGTTGTTCTTCAAGTAATTGTGCCCAAAGTTTATCATTCTCCTTTGTCAGTCGGGCAACTGCTTCGTTTACAAAAGCAGGGCCTTTACTTGCTTGACTGAGCTGAGTCTCCAGTGTGGCATTTTGATCCCTCAACCTTTTGATCTCTTCAGAAGCTGCATTTTGAGCGTTGATCAGCTGAGAAACGGTCGAGATGCTTCCACCAACTCTTTCTACACATTCACATTCTTCCAAAGTGGTCTTAGAAAAGGTTTGCTTGCGTGTGCCCACTCTGGGATTCCCCAAGGGGACCTTGTAGAATCTGAACACCTGAGTGAGGAGAAAGCCATATGGTAACCCATGATTTACACCCTTAAAGTTTGCCACCTTTTGCATGTGGTCTATCATGATTGCTGGCAAATTGATTGGGACAAACTCATCAAGCGATTCCATTAAGACCATATCCGACTTTGTAGCGATAGACCGCCTCTCAGAACGAGGTAAGAGAACCTTATTGACCAATTCAAAGAGAAGCTGATATTCAGGAAGTAATACCTTCTTATGCACCTGTTCCCCCTGCTGAATAGCTTGCTCTTCATGATTGCTCTCCTAAAGTTGACACCACAAACACCTTTGACTGAGGACATCCCTTCACATGGGATTCTGAGAATCTTTCCCAACGCTGAAGCATCGAGTACAATGTCTACTCTATTTACTAACGCACAAATGTGAACCCCTTCAACAGTGAAGAGAGATGCGTAGAAGCTCTTCACCACATCTTCGTACACCAGAGGCATGCTTCCTTGAAACAAGTGCTCCCATTGCTGAAACTCAACGATCTCAAGAATTTGTCTCATACCTGCCATCTCTGAAATTGCTGGGTCAAATGTACGACCCCACAAGACCTTTTGAGTTCTTAGTCTCTGCTGCCAAAGACCTCTATCACTGGACATTGTACTCAGAGCACTAGGTTCTCTAACGGTTTCCCATTTTCATTTTCTAGATCCTTCAATAGATTTTCCTTTCCAGCTTGCTAACCCCTCAGTATCATCTTCAGACATGGCTTTCTCTACTTGACTCCTTTTAGATTTGCCGCTGCCCTTTACGAATGCACCAATTTGTTTCTCGATAGTTCCATCGAAAACTTTATCCACAGACTTTTGAGCTTTCATAGGTTGATGCACTAAGGAACCAGGTGCCTTTGGAGCATTTTTGTCAGTCCCACTATCTGAAACACTTTTGTCAGTAACAAATTCCCCTTGATTCATCGACCTCTTTTTCCTTGTCTTGACACTCCTACTTTTCTGTACTATAGACTCACAACTCTCTTTCTGCTGTGACCTGATAGTGGGTGCCCTCGGAAAGGATTCTAAGGGCTTAGGGTGATCAGGAGATGCAGAAGTATGTTTACCTGGAGGAGAATCAGGTGCTTCAATTGGTGTTTTTGGAAGTGTCTGATGAGTCAGAGACTCGAAGAGTGCTATGGTTCTTACGTCGCCTAGGAAAGGAGTTTCTTCCCCCTGATACTCAGATAAGAGATATGCTCCTTCATTTATCAGACTCTCAGCAGCGATAGCCATGATGTTATGCGCTGCTTCCTTTTCTGGTGACTCTGTGAGTGTCACCAAGTCCATCATTGTGGAGTTTAGATACTGATCAGGATCATCCTCAGAGACTTCTGATGCTTGAGAGGGAAAAGCTCCTGAGTGCTCCTTGATGAGATCAGAGGAGTGACAAAACATAGGGTTTTCAGTGTGTGGAAGGAAAACAGGGTTTGTCAGAAAAGGAAACACTATAGGGATAGAGGAGGAACCAGGTGTAGATACACTAGTGCTGGAAGGAGTGAAATAGTGAATCTCTGGGGATGATTTTAAGGATGATAGGGAGTTAGGTATTGTGTTACTGGTGGGAGAAGGAAGCGATCGTACGATGGCCATTAGAGGGGTATTGGGAAGACAAGTAGAGTGGGAGAGAGGGATGAAGAGAGGATTACAGCTATACAGAAGATATGAAGGTTCATGACTTGCTGTGAGTGAGAGTAGTTTTGTTGGAAAGAGAACTAATGTTGAGAAGAGAGAGAAACGGGTTCTAAATGATTTTTGAAAACGGCAGTAGGTTTGTGTGGAAACGTTATTGTGCAGAGGGGATGAAGGGATTTGAAAGACAAGACATGTCATGGAAACTTGGAAAAGTTGAATGATGTGGCAGTTGAGTTAATTATGTTCCCATTTTTAGACGAAATGCATAGAAAAACAACGCATTACTACTAACCTGTGGTGCATGGACCCTGATGCCCGGACAAATATTGAAAAAAGGTTTTGACAGCTCTTCTTTCGCAGTTCATAACTGCACCTTTAGCTTCTATGATCATCATGAGTGTTTACCTGCAATGGTATCGATGTGAGTTAAGCTTGGTCAGAAAATACTTTAGCTAATTTATTCTGAGAATGTCCTGCATAGCCAACAGATGGAGAATCAAGTTCTCCATTAGATTCTCATGACCCTGTCTTCACCTTATTTCTTCCAGAATATTCTCCACACAAGGCTTTGACGAAGATCTCTGGGGTTTAGTCTTCCGTTCTGCAAGACTCTCAGAAGCTAATGCCACCCCTCCATGTGCTTGGTTTTCTTGTTCTGCAGTCTTCAGTTATTGATGAGGCAATTGGGTTTTGCTTCCTTGTCCCAAAAGGGGTGAGACATGATCATGACAAGTGAATCACTCCATAGGTGCTCTTTTTCTGTATACAAGCTAACCTGCATAGTTAACCATTAGCTTACTAAACAAGATTAAGCTGTTACCAGGTCCTGTGTTCCCTCAAGATAACTCAATACTTCTTTTGACAGCATTCAAGTATGATTCCTTGGGACTTGAGCTTGGATTCTATTCCTTAAAGGAAAAACACTGAAGGGACCGGAAGGGAGAGACATAGATTTCTGATTTCTCAGTTAAATTCAGAATGAAGGGGAGTGATTGTGTTATCAGGTGGATGGGAATTTTGAGTTTCCAGTTTGAGACTGAAGTTTGCTTTGTAGGGAACTCGGGAGGTTAACTTGATTCTCCTATACTCTTTGTTCTGCTGCTTATGGACCGCCATGAGCTGCATCTCCGCTCTTTGTTCATCCTCAGTAATAGTGAGTGAAGTACCAGGTTCCATGTGAGTGGTGGAGGATGATGTTGCATTGTCTTCCACGTGTTTCTTTTATCGTTGGAGGAAGGTGTTTCGTTGAATAGCACATGAATACTCCCTTCACCCAGTGTGTCCCTTTGGTTGTAGACTTAGTGGCCTTTGCTTTGTGAAGAGTATCCCGGAAGGATTCTTTCATCGCCTTTTTGCATCAAACTTCCCAGGTTGGTCNTTTTGAAATCTCTTAGTAAGATAGGCCATATCACTATCTTCATCACTTGAGTCACTACTTTCGGCTTTGAGTACCAGGTTTTTCTCCTTCTTAGGCTCTATTCTTTCGCTGTCTTTCTTTCTTTTCATCTCTTATGTCTTCAGATTACCAATCAACTCATCCATGGTCAAAGTTTGTAGATCTTTAGCTTCAGTGATGGCATTTACCTTACTTTCCCATGACCCAGGTAGAACACTGAGGATTTTCCTTGCAAGCTTGTTTCTGGGAATGACATCTCCAAGTGAATGAAGCTCATTTATGATGGAGGTGAATCTAGTGTGCATATCTTGTATAGATTCATCATCCTTCATCCTAAAGAGCTCATATTCTATGGTGAGCATGTCAATCTTGGATTGTTTGACCTGAGTAGTTCCTTCGTGAGCGGTTTGCAACGCCTCCCATATTTTTTTGGTAGTGTCACAAGCTGAGACTCTGTTGTACTCATCAGGTCGTATTCCAAACATCACGATTTTCTTGGTACGATAGTTCTTTTCTACAGCTTTTCTGTCAATGTCGTTGTACTCTTTTCTACCTCACCATTTGTCCCGTTTCTTCAAGCTTCTTCATGGGGACATGTGGACCATCACAGATGATGTCCCACAGTTCTGAATCTTCTGCCATCATAAAATCATGCATACGGGTCTTCCACCAGCCATAATACTGACCATTTAATTTGGGAGATCTGTAGGTTAATTGTCCTTCCTCAAAGTTGGGTGGAGCGGCCATGAGAATCCTTCCTAGGTGTTAGCCTGATAGGAGGAACCCGCTCTGATACCAATTGTTAGTTTATATGAGTCCACCAAACTATAGAGTACCTGGTCCTATATGAGATGATGCTGAGAATGCTATAAAGACTGAAAGTAAAGAAGACAAGGGATTTTTACGTGGAAAAATCCCACACAAGGGGATAAAAAAACCACGACCTACTCTTGTAGGCTTTTCACTTTACTAACTTGCAATCTCTCTATTTCAAGCCACTTTGCAATAACCCGATTGCAAAGACTTCAACTAACTTGTGATGCACCACCACAAGCCACTCTGTAACTATCCTAGTTACAAAGGCTTTAAACTTATGACTGTTCCTAGTCACAACATAAACTTGGAAGTTTACGAATTTTGGTTTGTTCCTAAGACAAAGCTTCTAAGAAAGCAAACTAGGAAATATAATGAACAGCAAACAACAAGATTACAACTCAACTACGGATGTACATAAACTCTCCCCTTTCATTTCATATTTTATACTAATCATTTATACAAGCACTCGATCAAAGCAGTCAAAAGCACTTACCCAGCCCGAAGACCCTAAGGTTTTAAAAGCATCCGTTGCACTCTTTTCCTTCGACCGAGCTTTTGTCCCGAAGAGGGTTTTGCCGGCAAGGTTTTTAACGAGGCGACACCTATATGCTACCTAGGGGGAATCCAACAAGTCTTCAAGGCTTCTTTTGCTATCAATCACGAGCGCCGAAGGACATCCTTTCGGAAGATCGTCCGCTCAGAAGAGCCAAGAAATGCCAAACAGGGTCCCAATAAGAAAATGATGTACCGGACCAAATGGTTGAATGAACCGTGTCCGCACAGCCGAGCCCACGATGGCGGAGGCGCATGTACTAGTGCCAAATAATCAAAGAATGCTTTTTGCCAACATGACTCATGCTCCAAAGAAAACCCAGCATTTTCGCTAGAACGACTCCTCCATCAGAAAACATCCCGAATACTCGGAGACTAACGTCGATAATTCGGCACCCGCATGACCCTAGGGTCAAAACTCCAGACTAATAAGCCCTTAATGAGGCAACACGGAAATCATTAAATATCTCCAAAAAGAAAGCGTCTCGAATACTCGGAGACTGGCACTAAAGAACTCAGCATACACATGACCTTAGGGTCGGAATCTCCAAAGTCGTAAGCCCTCAATGAGGCAATCCCGAGCTCATGAGTAAAGACCCTCGAGGCAAAACGAACTCGATGAATTGAAGAGTATCACCAATCACCATTCAGTAAAAAACCCGAGGCCGTAAGACCCCGAGCGGGCAGACTCGGTCTTGTAAAACTTACACAGAGCAACGACACAAACTGTAAGACCTCAAGCAAGGCATGAATCATGCTTGTACCAAGTATCAGCAAAAACTGTAAGACCTCAAAAGGCATGAATGTTTTGTAAGACCTTACTACAGGCATAAAAGCGATCTCGAAGTTTAGGCTATATATTGAATTTGTAAGACCCATAAAAAGGCATACCCTCGATATAGACGCCTAAACTACTATACTCGGGACCAAAAAATGGCTCTTGCCAGACATAAATGACTACGATCATACGGCTACACCAGCCAAACTAACGCGACTCGGGGATGCCCGACCGTCGCTACAAAATCATAGGGCATTACTTTGAATCTACTTCGAAAAGAACCAGTTAAACAGGCTACCCTCGACAGGCAAATGAGCTTCGACCATGTCAGCTCCAAATTATAAGGCTTCGAGCTACTCAGCCTACGAGCCAAACCTTACGAGGTGCTCGAACATCATCGCTAACGACGAGGTTCTTCCCGAACCGATGACAATTCAAGAAAAATCATTGCAAAAGTCCTTAACGAGAGGAAAATAAAGCCTACATATGCCTAAGGGCAAAGCGTCAGAGCCATTATCGCCAGCCTAACGAGCCTCAGGGCCACACATATGCCTAAGAGCAAAGCGTAAGAGCCATTATCGCCAGCCTAACGAGCCTCAGGGCCTCACACATGCCTAAGGGCAGAGCGTAAGAGCCATTGTCGCCAGCTTACATAAAAGACCGCTTCGATCGAAGGCGTAAGAGCCATTGTCGCCCGCCCAATACAAACATAAAACTTAAGGGTCAAATGAGCTTGAGTCGTAGCCCGACTCGGAGACTGAATCCAAAAGAGTTAAAGCGTAAGAGCCATTGTCGCCATCCCACGCAAATACAATAAGCCCCAAGGCCATTCACATAAAAGATCGCTTCAATCAAAGGCGTAAGAGCCACTATTGCCGGCACACACAAACATAAAAAGCTTGAGGGTTATATGAGCTCGAGTTGAAACACGACTCGGAGACTTTACCCAATACAGTTGGGCAAAAGCATAAGTGCTCAAATGCCTGCTTACACTAAAGGTCGCGTCGACCGATCGCGTAAGAGCCCCCGGGCCTGCCTAAAAAGCCCCAGGGCCATATCACTAATCTGAGGATTCTCACTAACTCTGAAACCAGCCTACCTGGCCAAAGGCAAAACAGAAAGGGGTACAGAAGAACTAAAGCCACAAATGATTTTTTCTTTCATATACATATGCAGAAAAATACATTCTCCGTCTACAAACATACTCCGAAAAGGTGCTACATACGGGATGGTGAGGTCTACACCCCATCCCCAAGAGCTACGGCCTATCAGCCTCATCTTCACTCTCCTCAGCGTCGGACAGGAGCAACGAGCATCGCGCTCGTCCACCCTCGCTCGCGCCAACTATTCCGAGAGAACAAAACCCCTGGCACTGATTTCCTCGAGAACCTTTCTCCGAGACTTGCAACGAGCATATTCTTCGATCTTCTCTCCACGATCGAGGACCCTCTTCAACTCGGCTTGGGCATCGGTAGCACCCTTCAAATGAATTGCCACCTCCTGATCGGCCTTAGTACGGTTCAGTGCCACTTCGGTCCGAGCATCAACGATCTCAGCCCTAACCTTTGAAAGTTTGGATTCAAGCTTAGTGATCATATCCGCCTGAACTAAAGCATTGTCACGAGCTAAGGGGAGTTGGACCCCGAGGACCGGAAGTTTAGCCAAGGCATCTTTCTCTTCTAAAGCTTGGACCTACGCCCGAGCTCTCAGCTCGCTACAGTCATTCCTGATTCGGTCGGCCTCACCCCTAAGACGCTCCAGGGCCTCCATCATTTTTTGCAGCTGAGATAGGAAAAGAGTTAACCTTAGAAGTTAAAAAGCAAAACGCATACTCAACTAGGACGGGAAGTTACCTGCTCCATCAAATAGCTCTCATAATTCGACCTCCGGTACGCGTCGTATCGTCAGTATGCCAACTCGACTTCCTTCTCCTTGCAAAGGAACCTAAGGGATCTACCCTCATCTAGAGCTTTTCAGAGCCTAGCTCCATGATGGAGCAGCTCGGACCTAAGCCCGCCAAAGGCCTACAAAATGAAAAACCCGATAAGGGAAGATGCGGATTCGGGAGGCCTATGTCGAAGCTCACCGCAAAGTGAAGTCGGAAGACTTCCTCGAAGGCAGAGCACACATCTGATGATCTAGTCCCCGCAGCCCTAGAAAAATCAACCCCGATTGAAGCACGACCGCTCGGAGGAGCCATCTTTCCAGAACCAGAAACCTCGGGCGCGATAGGCTCGGGGATGGCTCCTCCGCCATCGGGGGCTCGGCCCCGTTTTGCCTTGCCATGAGCGCCATCACCCTGCAAGTACATTTCCTGCTTACTATTGTTGTCCTTTAGCTCGAAAGCCGGCAACCCCTCCTCCTCTACGGAGGGACATAGCCTCGCCTTTGGAGGCTCCCCGATACCGTGACATTTTACTTTCCATCTACCCCGAGACACAGCTCACCACCTACGCTCGTCGCAAGTCGAGTGGATCACCAGCTTCCGAACCCAACCAGGCAGATCAGGAACTTCGCCCGACGCCCATGAAATTGCTGCTGAAAAGAAGGAAACACAATTACGAAACTAGTTTTCACCATGAACAAATTTGAGAAAGCACGGAATGCTTCACTCACGCATATAGTTCCATCCTTCAGGGAATGGCATAAGCTCCGCGGGGATAACGTTAGCCGTCCGGACCCGGACGAACCGACTAGTCCACTCCCGATCTCCGTCTTCATCATCATCAACAACAAAAGGCGTGGACGAACGGCATCGCAAGGTTAGCAGGCCTCGATGGTGAAAGGGCCGGTACAACCTGACGAGATGGCTGAGCGTGAATTCAAGCCTCGCCTTCTCCGCAAAAAAACCTCATCATCAACACTATTAGCCAAAACGACGGGTGTACCTGCGCTAATCACCTGATACTTTACACAGAAGTTGAGCACGACCTTGTCAAGAGGTCCCAGTGTGAAGGGATACGTATATACGTTCAGGAATCCATTGGCATGGTCCGTGATATCCTTGCCCGGGGGAAGCACCTGTAACACTGCTTCCTCTCCCCATCCGCAGTCTCTCCTCACCGACTCAAGGTGCTCCTCCCTTATCAAAGACATAGTCTTTAAGATAAACTCCCGCGGGTCCTGAGCACTGGGAGCGGAACTCTCCCCTCTCTACCTGGCAAACCCCAAAGCAGCAGTTATGGCTATGGCAAGACTAGAGGAGCTAAAGCGGGAACCTACACAAACACTCAGGTGCTAAGGTAACGAAGGGCTCGACGCCAAAATAGAAGGAAATACCTAAAAAGGTGGGATCTCCCAAAAGGCGGAAGCAACCCCATATATACGTGGAAATAGCAACGGTCCGCCTGCCCGAGATAGGCCCCGGGAGGCCAATGACTTCGATGCCAGTCCCAAAGTGGTACCCGACCTCGAAGACCTCCATCGAAAAGAGGTTAGGCTTTAAGAAGCCAATAGCATCATCTCCAGTCGCGAGGTGGTACCCGACCTCGAGGATCCCCATCAGCAGGAAGTTAGGCTGCAGAAAGCCTCCAACACCATTGCGGAGCTCGAGATAGTATCCGATCTCGGAGGGTCCCCTCAAGAAGAGGAACAAGCGCTTCGAGATCTGTCCATAAGGGCTCGATCTCAGGACATCGCCTAAGTCTGGGCAACTCCTCATCCGGGACCTATCTACAACACCTTAAGAGATTAGCTACATCAAACTCAAAACAAGTTTCCATGTTCCCAAAGATAACTCTCACTCAGAGACCATTCTCAAAGGTTTCGGGGCTTAAGGTATTATTTTCATGTGACCCAAAGTGAAGGTCCCGAAGGCCCGAGTCTGTCAGACCAATTCAAGCCTGGTCCGAGGAACAATGGAGGTGTCGTTTTTTATTAACCAAAGGCCAGAAAGAATACTCACACACGGGTTAGATATCGACAATGATCAGCAGAAGCATACATTCAGAATCTCCACAAATATTAAAGGAAATGGCAAGCATCAAAGACGAAAATCAAGAAAGTGTCTTTATATTCATAAACATTCGCTTACAAAAGCCCACAAGGGGTCATTACATAGAAACAAAGAAGTGAAAGGGTATGCGCCTAAAACCTAGTCTACCCTCGAAGGTTCATCTCCGGTACCAGCATCCCTGAACGCCGCCTCCTCGAACTTGCATCCTCGAAGGTGATACCTTCGACCGCTACCTCCTCTAGGTTCCCATCTCGATCCCTTGGAATAGCATCTCCGAGGGAGAAGATGAAGAAGAGGCAGGGGGGAGGATGCAGAAGAGGCAGAAAAAAGAGACATAACCCGCCGAAGCCGAAGGTTAAAGATTTGGCGGGCCCGAGCCTCGACGGCCGGTTGTGCCATTTTATCCCTTGGGAAAAAACCCAAGGAATGAAGTGCCACACCAGGCCAGGGTAGGAGAGTGAGCAGCGGTGTATAGTCCGAACACTCTCCCGAGCAGCGGTGTAGAGTCCGAACGCCTTTTCCGGATTGGAAGAAGCCGGCCACCACTATTTCATCACCTCAAGCCAACAACGACAGTAGTAGCAGTCGTAACAACAACAACAACAACGACAAAACGGTATGATCCCGCTCGACAAAGGGAAGCTCAGGCAGGAAGCCACCACACAACTGATAAGAATGCCGCCATACAACCCTAAGGCCGTGAACCCTAAACATGTCGGTTAACAATGAAGGAAGATGGTGAGAAGAAAGGGATGAACGAATGGAGAAAGACACTTGGATGGAAGATTAATCCCAGGAGGCTCCCATTTATAGAGGACAATGACACGGCCATCGATGCCTTTGAATGACGGATCGACAGGAGCTATCAATGCGTTCTTGAAAACTGAATCGACGGCAGTACTATCACTTTGAAGAACGGAATCGACAGTGCATTGAATGGAACCGAAAAGGCAAGTCCAAGGAATGTCCCAATTATCGTAAAGGCTCACATCATAGATTGCGTCACCTGTATAATATCGTCACGAGGAACCCGAAGAGTTGGGCATCAAAATCGTTTCCTATAGCTTCGTTCTAGGAAACACGGAGACTATCTGTATACGGCAAAATCGGAGGGTCCATGTTTCCGTCATTAAGGCATTTCAGAAGATCAACTCAAAGCCTCGAGGCTGTAAAGATGCGCTCGAGTCTCCTTCCTCGGAGCTCGTCGACACCCGACCTGAATACAATATCAACCGAGGCCAGAGTAAAAATGGGGAGTTCCCAAGACACGTGGCTAAGTTTGGCAAAGCCTAGCCGGCCTACTCTGAACCCGAACCAAGGTGTCACGTCTAGCTGTCCCATCTCCATATCTTTACAGCTAATGTATGTCTTACCATATAAGCTTCCCCCTTCTATATAAAACGGATTCTTACTATTTTGTAGGCGACTGAGGTTGCTCCCACTACTCTACATGAAATATATGATAACTCTCTCTCCATTTTCTCTCTAATACACTCCCTCGATATTGTTGCTTTAGTTTATTATCTCCATACTTGTTCTTCATTTATTGCTTATCATTGGCCATAAAGAGCCTCCTTTAATATTATCGCATCTGTTAGCCCTTTCCCGACTGTCCCTAATAGATCGAGCCCGAGCTCGGGAATCGACCTCGAGGCCCGAAATTGACTAGCTCGAGGCCCCAAGCAGCTATAAATCGGTTCGATTGTAACTTTATTTCAGCTTGCAACTCGCCCTTAAACTTCACACGCATAGCATCAACTGCTCTACAACTAGCATAATAATAGATTACGTATTTTTAGAGTCCCATCAACAAATTTAGTAGTTATTACCATTTTCACGGTAAACACTCATCTCTTCCTTAAGAGAAATTAGTTTTCTCCAATACCAACTACAACCATGTGGAATCTTATGAGTCCAAATATTAACATCAGACTTCATATAGATCTCATGGATCCATTTGACCCATAAGGAATCCTTTTTCATAACAAAATGCCACAGTAGCTTCCCAACAGATGCTTTATTCCATTCCCTACAACTACTAATGTTGAGACCACCAAACTTCTTAAGCAGACACACTTTCTCCCACGCAACAAGGTAAAGCTTCTTCTTCTCATCTGAGCCACCCCGCAGGCACTCTCTACACTTCTTGTCAACCTCCTTTATTATACTCTGAGGTAAAACAAAGACTGCTCCCCAGAAGCTATGAATTGAGAATAGCTCTACATTAACTACCTGAAGCCTCCCTGCATAAGACAACTGCTTAGCATAGCTGAATTTGATTTTATTTGTTATCTTCTCAACAAGTTGATAGAATTCCAAATTGCTCCACTTCATAGGCGATAGTGGTAAACCTAGATACCTTATAGAAAAAGTACCTAGGGAGAAGCCAGTGTTGCTTAAAAGACTTTCCTTCATATGATCATCAATGCCTGCCATAACCATGCTAGATTTGTCCATATTAGCCACCAATCCTGATATACTACTAAAATGTGCTAAATTCTCTAGAACTCTATTCACTGAGCATGTTTTTCCCTTGCAGAACACCATGAGATCATCAACAAATACTAGATGTGTCAACTTCAATTGCTTGCACATAGGATGAAATTTAAAATCTGGTAGGGCACTCATACTGCCCAATGTTCTGGACAAATATTCCATCACAAGAACAAATAGTAAGGGTAAGATGGGATCACCTTGTCTGAGACCCCTTTTACCCTCAAAGAAACTACGACTTTTCACCATTTATATTAATTGAGAACTTGGTAGAAATTACACATTCCATAATCAATTTTGTGAACTTGGTTGGAAAGCCATAATGAATCAGAACCTCCTATATGAATTCCCAATTTACCATGTTATAACCTTTCCTCAGGTCTATCTTCATAAGGCACCTATGAGTAGTCTTTCTGTTATAGTGCCTTAGTATGTCATGACATATAAGTATATTGTGGAGCATAGATCTGCCAAGTACAAAAGCAGATTGATTATCTGTTACCAGAAGTTGAACAGCCACTTTCAGTCTGCTACAACAACTTTGAGATGTACTTGTACAATACATTGCAATAGGATATAGGCCTAAAATGGCTAGCATACTCGGGATTGCTTAGTTTAGGAATCAAAGCAATACTAGTTGCATTCAATGTTTCAACAACTTTCCATTATTGAACGACTCCAGAACTACATCTGTAATCTCTTCCCCTATAATAGGCCAGGCTGACTTAAAGAAGCCACTGCCATAATCATCAGGGCATGGGCTCTTATTACTGTCAATTTGAAACATAGCAGCTTTCACCCCCTTCCTTTCAAAAGGTTTCATTAGATCTACCTGCTGTTCAGTTGTTAAAACATGACCATTATTTATGAATGCTTCAACTGCTTTGGATCTATGCTTGCTTTTTTCCCCTGCACGTCCTCATAATATGTGATAAATATTTGAGCTATATTGTCTGGATCTGTTTGCCAGGTATCCTGTTCATCCTTCAATTGAGTAATTGCTTGTTGGAGCCTTTTGTGTTTGATTACTGAATAAAAGTATCTTGTGTTGTCATCCTCCAACTTTATCCATGTAGCTTTACTTTTTTGTTGCAAGTAGACCTCAGCTAAGTAAGATGAATGCCTGAACTTTTGATACTTCTAATGTTCTTCTTGTTGTAAGTTTGGATCTGTTGGTCTAAGTTGTATCTGCTTCTGAACTTGCAATAAAGCTTTCCTATCCTCCTTGGCTTCATCCTCAAAATTCTTGAAGAAGTTCTTATTAAAGCCTCTCAGAATTTTCTTTAATAACTTCAATTTTCTAACCACTCTTAGCATTTTTCAGCTATCAATCTCTATATTCCAACCCCTCCCAACCTGCTCCAAGAATTGTGGATGTTGAGTCCATACATTTCAAAACTTAAAAGATTCGTACCTTTATGTCTCTCATTCTTCAGCACTACCTTCATTGGACAATGGTCACTTGTGCCTTAGGAAGAAACATAGCTTTACAATCAGGCATTAATCAAGCCATTCATTGTTAATGAATGCCCAATCTATCTTAGAGTATATTCTTTGATCACTATGTCTGTCATTCCATGAATATCTGCACCCTTGATTAGGAAGTACAATCAATCCACATGCTTCTATACAGTTATTAAACTCCACTACTTCATCCCATGAAACAGGATTTCCTCCTATTCTATCCTCCATATTTAACACAGAGTTAAAATCACCAATAACCAACCATGGCCTTATGCAACTTGCTACTGGTTCTTCTGGATACTCCCACAGACCTCTCATTTCTTTCTCAGTGTTAAAAGCATACACAAAGGATACTCCAAATATAACCTGGAGGGGGATATATACACCTCACTAGATAGAACCTATGCATTCATATTTAAAGGTATTACTCTATAGAAGTCAGGTCTTCAGACCACTACAATCCTTCCATTATAATGAGAGTTCAGATTAGTGGTATAGCTCCAGCCACTTGAATCGAACTTAGGAACTTTCAAATCTTCCAACTTTGAAAACTCGAGCCGAAATCGATCAAATCAACTCGGAATGATGCCAAATTTTGCAGACAAGTCCAAAATGACATAACGGAGCTGCTCCAGCTCTCGGAATCGTATTCCGACCCCGATATCACAAAAGTCAACTATGGGTCAAACTTCTCCATTTTCCAAACCTCAACTTTTCCAACTTTCGCCGAAACGCCTCAAATTACCCTACGGACCTCCAAATCTGAATTCGGATGCGTGCCTAAGTCTAAAATTACCATATGAAGCTGTTGAGATCACCCAAAATCCATTCCGGGGCCGTTTACTCAAAAGTCCAATTCCGGTCAAATTCTTACCGTTCAAGCTTCCAAAATTAGAATCCTTCTTCCAATTCGACTCCGAATCATCCGTTAACTGAATTCAACCATGCACGCAAGTCAATACACATAATGTGAAGCTGTTCCAGACCTTACGCTGCTGAACGGAGCTTAAATTCTCAAAATGACCGGCTGGGTCGTTACATCCTCCCCCTCTTAAAACCAACGTTCGTCCTCGAATGTGCCAAGATTCGCCTCGAAGTCTTCAAATCATTGAATGCACACTTCCAGCATACACCCGCGGGTGATCCCACGTCACCATAATCCACATAAATCTGACGCATCATCTCAACTGAATTTTAGCCTTTCTAGCAATACTAATAAGCCTTAGAGCCAAAATCCCCATCTCCCCTTCATTCCCAAGAGACCCGATTTTAAATCCATATCCGGTATCAGCTTCAACTAGCTGCAACCACTTATGCCTACCCCCACAGAGTACAACCACATAACATACACACCACACATAGGATTACAATAACATTCCTGATCACAATACTTGCCCGAAATCAAGTCCTGCACCGGCCATAGGCCTCATATTCGATAGGAACCCGTTTCAAACCTCTACAACACTGACGATGATACAATAACCACAAAAACCACATAACTAACACTCGAATCTCCAAATCACAACTAATACCAACGGGCACACACCCCACAAGCTAAAACTCAAGAAGTACAGAATGAAAATAACTAAATATGGAAAGGGAAACACATAAAGGAACCATCAAACAAGTCCGTCAAGCACAAATTTTTCTATCAAAACTAATTTACAAAATAATCTAACAAGAAAGAATTAAAGCATATAAAATAATCACAAGGATCTCATACTGATATAGCTCCCACCGCGGTACACAGCCCGGTCTCAACACATCAAATCGCATGAAATAATGAGGGTCCTGCTCTCAACTCTGAATCTCAAGTAGGGTACACATCAAATCAGTTGGAAAACTCTCACTAGATCAATTCCGTCAACAAAATTAAACACGTACTGGATCCCACACCGGTGGAGCATAAAATCACGGCTCGTAGCCGAAAATACTCATAAATCACATCAAGCCTACCGAAAAGGACAAAAAGAATTTACCACTAGTCTCATAACTCTCAGCAAGGACTAGAAACAGATGATAGGCACGACTATCACTCATAGAACCTCCCAACAGGGTAATTACATAAACAGAGTGCAAATCATGAAACACACCCATAATTGGAGCAACAGATAGGGGAACTTACCCCAATAAGTAGAACTGAGATGAAATACGGATGGTGCTCCCCCATAACAAACCGAAAGCATACCTGAATGACATCATCTGGTGCAGCAGCCTCAAGCCTACCATGTGGAACACATCAATAGGCCGGGCCTCCCCTTCTTGGGCACCGTCTATTCGCCTGAATACCTCGATGTGGCACATCGGCCCAAAGTCTGGGACAATATCTCACCATATGGCTAATATCTCCACACTTGAAGCAACCCCTCGACTAACGTGGCTGTTGGGACTGTGCGGCACGGGTACTCTGAGACCCATGAATACCTGAATCGATGAGTAAAGCCTGAAGCGCAAACTGGACTGGCTGACTCGCTAAACCTCTACTATGTCGCACCCTGCCTCCAAAATAAGGACCAGCAGATCTCTCCGATCTACGGGGCCTCCTTGCCTCCCTGTACTCTCTCTCTCCTGACCTCGTCTCCCCTCTCTCTCATGGCCTCGCCTGACCTCTCTCTCCTCTCTCTCTCGAACAGTAGAAACCAAGGTCAGCGCATGTCTGGCCAATCACTGAATCTGATGGCGTACTCCGATACTAACATAGTGCCCTGGCGCAGCTGCTCAAACTCCATGCGCCATGCAACCCGAAGGGACTGAGGTACGAACTCTCTTAGGAATATTTCTAAAAACTGAACCCATGTAAGTGAGACTGGCTCTGTCGGGCTACCCAACTCATATGCCCGCAACCACTGATAAGCCGCTCCCCTAAGCTGGAACGTAGTAAAAGCAACCCCACTTGACTCAACAATACCCATAGTGCGGGGAACGCGATGGCACTCGCCCAGAAAACCCTGTGCACTCTCTGAAGCTGAACCACTGAATGTAGGAGGGTCACTCTTTCTTGAACCTTGAAATTCTAAGTATCTCTCACTCGGATGCTGCTATCCTGACCATGGGCTGAACTGGAACCACAAATTCTATCGCCATGACGCCTGGAACCTGACCAACGGACACTCGCTGCTCTGAGCGTGGTCTAGTTGCGGCACGTACTCCTCGTCGGCCTCTGTATTTGTCTCTAGCGATACCTGCTCCGGTAGCAACGTCATCGATAACCGCCGCTCGTGTCCTCACCGTCAGTGAGAGAATGGAAGGATAAAAGTTCAAACTCCAAGATCAATAAGCTCGCACGATAAGAATGAAGGAAGTGAGATTGTCCTAATAGTTCCGTAGCCTCTCGAAGATAAGTACAGACGTCTCCGCACCGATCCGCAAGACTCTACTAAACTCGCTTATGACTCGTAGCACCTATGAACCTAGAGCTCTGATACCAACTTGTCACGACCCAACTTTCCTCCGTTTGGGTATCGTGATGGCACCTAGTCTTAGGGACTAGGTAAGCCTAACTCATGCTGAAATACCACAATAATAAATGAAATTTAACAGTCTTGAAGCAAAATCTCTACAAAACTTATAATTCCTAAAACCCGGTAGTACAAGTCATAAGCTCTACAGAGTTTCGCTACAACTTCTAAACACAACCGTATGGAAATAAGTACAACAGTGTGAATATAAAATACAAAGGTGACTCCGAAGCCTGCGAACGCAGCAGCAGGACTACCTTGAGTCTCCTCGGCAAGAATCTGCACAGCTACTAGCGAACAATACCTGGATCTGCACACAAAATGTGCAGAAGTGTAGTATAAGCACACCACAGCGGTGCCCAGTAAGTATCAAGACTAACCTCGGTGGAGTAGTGACGAGGAACAGTCAAGACACCTACTGGTCTAATATTCAAAACATGATATTTATATAGAGACTACGCGATACAGCTAACAATACAGTAATTAAAATAAGGAAGGAAAACAGCAAGTACTCAGGGAAAACACCATAAGGAAAAACACGGAAAGGTAAGCGAGAATACAACCCAAATCCGAAATCACAATTACAGTAAAGACAAGTCATAACTCGACAACTCCGATAGTTTTCACCTTTAGTCTTAACCTGCAAGCGTCAATCAAATAGTCAAACCCTTCAAGTGATAAAAGAGAAAAATATTTTGAAATATACTTCATTCAAATAAGTGTTCTTTTTTAAAAAGAGTTCTTTCAAAATAAATTCTTTTCGAATATAATCTTTTCAGATAGATAACCTTCGCATATCAGTCACCCTGTGACACCTCATCTCATAATCATACAATACGAGTCTCAATACTTGAACCCTAACACTTGGCATCCTGTGCCCTCATCACACCTCCTGATCATACTGACAACTCACGTGCCCCAAAAGAGTCATTCTCACATAGAAGGTAAATAACAAGGGTGGGTGTGCGTCTATACTCAGAAATCTTAAGGAGTCTCCTATCCGATAAGGGTGATTAACCATGTGTATGCTTGTGCAAGTGTCCTAACATAGTTCATACCAACTAGTAAGTATAAGGAATGGAATGGACAACCCCTATAATGTTTACACAGGGACAGGATCAACGAAAACATCAGCTCAGAACACAATGATTTTTAACAGGGGATCTCCCAGGATATCGTCCTGTAGTCCCAAACGTAAATATGTGTGTTAGGGATCTCTTGGTATCCCGAGGATCTCTTGGTATCCTCAATATATGTACTAGGGATCTCTTGGTATCCCGAGGATCTCTTGGTATCCTCAATATATGTGCTAGGGATCTCTTGGTATCCCAAGGATCTCTCGGTATCCTCAATATATGTACTAGGGATCTCTTGGTATCCCAAGGATCTCTTGGTATCTTCAATATATGTGCTGGGGATCTCTTGGTATCCCGAGGATCTCTTAGTATCCTCAATATGTGTGCTGGGTATCTCTCGGTATCCCGCACTACAGTCAAAATCAATATATGTGTACAGGGGAATCTCCCGGGTGCAGTCCCGTAGCCCAAAAAGTAAATATGCATGGGGGGGGGGGGGGGTCTCCCGGGTGCAGTCCCGTAGTCCCAAAAGTAAATATGCAGGGGGATCTCCTGGAACACCGATCCGTAGTCCCAAAGTAAACATGCAGCGCAACCAACAAAAACAACAGTCACAATACAACAGAAAGCTCGTACATCACCACAATAAATAAAACAATAACAAATGACAATAATACAAGGTAAGACAAGTAAATCAACTTAAGGACTGTAAATCGCAAGGAAACGGCAGAACCAGCTCACAAGGAGTAACCACAGAAAAGAATGCTGGCATAAAGGGAACAGTTCAACAACGGGGAAACTAATATATAGCGACGATCCCACAATATACAAGTCAATAACAAGGAAATTAACACGAGTCAAATAGTCCCAAATAAGGGCAAGTCAACAAGGACATAGGTTATCTAACTTCTTTTAAGATTGGACAATTTCGAGGATATTCGACAATTCAATTAGGGAAGATGATCTTAGCTTCACTTAAGACTAAACAATTTCAGGAGGGGTAATAATTATTCTCAACTAAGATAAGCAACTATGAAAAGATAGCATGACAATAGGAGAGGCGAAATTCTTCAGTTAAATCAATTAGGAGTCAATTAGGCAATAAGAGTGAATCATGAAGCAATTAATTCCAATTAAGCATGTGGAGGTGAAACAAATAAATAGGAAACTCAGTCATGTCAAGAACACATTCCTACACAGTGAATATAAAGACCTAAGAACCCTAAAAGGCCAATTTTTCCACAAATAAGTCCGAGCACGCACTCGTCACCTTGCGTACACGAACTACAGTCGACATAGAAGACTCAAATCCTAAGGAGAAGTCCCCCACACAAGGTTAGGCAAGATACTTACCTCAAAGACGACACACCGATACTCAAAAATGCACTTCTCGGGTGAAAAGATCTCCGGACGGCTCAAATCTAACGAAATTAACTTCAAAGCAGAAATAAAACACATAAGAAACTATTTCAGATCATAAAGTCTCAATCTTTAATAAAATCCAAAAATCGGTCCAAAAGTCGATCCCCCGGGCCCGCACCTCGGAACGTAACAAATTTTACAAAAACCGAATGCCCATTTCGATACGAGTTCAACCATACAAAACTTATCAAATTTCGATACCATTTGGTCCCTCGAATCACAATTTTTCATTTTAGAAATTTTCCTCAAAAACCAACTCCTTCCCCAACCCAAAATACAATTAAAATGATAAAAATGAAGATAAAATCATAGAATATGTTATATTCTTGGTGAAGAACACTTACCCAATCGATTTGCTTGAAAAACCCTAAAAGAAGCTCCCAAATCCGAAGTTCAAAACTCAAAATATGAAGAAAATGGCTAACCCTCGACTTATATGATTCTGCAAGAACATTCGCACCTGCGACCAACTAAACCGCATCTGCGCAATCACAGGTGCGCCTGACCATTCGCACCTGCGCTCCACTCCGCTTTTGCGCCCAGGGATCCGCTTCTGCGGTATCGCACGTGTGTTCCAAATTCTGCGCATCTGCGGAGACTGCCCAAACCAGCTCCTCTCGCACCTGCGCTTCATCCTTCGCACCTGCGGCGATCGCACCTGCGCCCAGGGTCCGCAGGTGCGATTACACCAGAACTCAACCTCCCCAAAAGCATGGAAAATCATCCGCGACTCGTTCGAAACACACCCGGGGCCCTCGAGACCCCGTCCAAGCATACCAACAAGTCATATAACCTAACGCGGACTCGATCGAGGTCTCAAATCACATCAAACAATGCCAAAACGACGAATCACACCATGAATCGAACTTAGGAACTTTCAAATCTTCCAACTTTGAAAACTCGAGCCGAAATTGATCAAATCAACTCGGAATGACGCCAAATTTTGCAGACAAGTCTAAAATGACATAACGGAGCTGCTCCAGCTCTCAGAATTGCATTCCGACCCCGATATTGCAAAAGTCAACTATGGGTCAAACTTCTCCATTTTCCAAACTTTAACTTTTCCAACTTTAGCCGAAACGCCTCAAATTACCCTACAGACCTCCACATCTTAATCCGGATGCGCGCCTAAGTCCAAATCACCATACGAAGCTGTTGAGATCACCCAAAACCCATTCCTGGGCCATTTGCTCAAAAGTCCAATTCCGATCAAATTCTCACCGTTCAAGCTTCCAAAACTAGAATCCTTCTTCTTATTCGACTTCGAATCATCCGTTAACTGAATTCAACCATGCACGCAAGTCGATATACATAATGTGAAGCTGTTCCAGATCTTACGCCGCTAAATGGAGCTTAAATTCTCAAAATGACCGGCCGGGTCGTTACATAATTCATCTGCTCACCAAGCAAACATATCATGTATACTGCATTATCATCTCCTGAATGAGTGTGTGACCACACTAATACCACTGGAAAATGACAACACAATACACAAATTAACAGAAAGAGCAGTAGATGATATAATGGCTTGTGAGGCAACATTGCATTATGTAGTGACCAAGGTGCAATAGCAGCTTCATGTATAAGTTTGAACCAAGCAATTATACTGTGTAATGAAATACCTTATGATACCATTAAATCCCAGCTTTGATCCTTTAGAGTATCCTGCAAAATTAGAGTGCACAGTGCACCCAACAGTATGATCGTGTATTTGGTTGTGCACAATACAGACTTGCTGTTCATCAGAGTATTGCCATGTGCTTTTTTATAATCCAACACCACCTGCCTTGCATTAACTAGTCCATATAATATTTGAATTTCCCCAAAATGAGCATAACAACATGCTAATACCACTGAGAAACACCTACAGTATGTAGTAACATCAAACAACACAAGGCCAGGCAATTTCATTTGAGGGTTTATCATCAATCTGGTTCTTTTCCTTTGGCAACCCTAACTCTAAAGTTAGGTATTTGAGCTTTGTCCATGTTGATCAAGGGTTTTCCTTCAACTTGCAGTTCATGAAATGAATGAAATGTGAGTGTACCTGCAAAAGAGAAACCATGTTAGCTAAAAAATCAGCAACTGCGTTGCCCTCTCTGAATACATGTTGAAAGATCACATTAAAGTGATCCTTCATCTGCTTGATCTTCTGCACTTATGGAGATATAACCCAAGGTGACTCCCATTCCCCTTCAGTAACTTTCTCCAACACCAATGAATCAGTCTCTAATATGAGAGGATGTAGCTCATTCTCCATACAATACTTCAGACCTTGCAGGATAGCTTTTGCCTCAGCTACTACATTAATTGTCTCCCCTAAACCCACTGCCCGTGCATACACTAGATCCCCTACATCATCCCTCACACAAAAACCTAGAGAACTAGGCCCATGGTTTCCTTTAGAAGCTAAGTTAAAAGTTAAAAGTTCGTTGATTTTTGATTTAAGGTGCGATTCGTAATTTTTTTGTTGTTTGATGTGGTTTGAAGCTTCTAATAATTTCGTGTCATATTTTAAGACTTGTTGGTATGATTGAATGAGGTCCCGAGGGGCTCGTGTGTGTTTGTGATCATTGGTTGAGAAACTAGTTAAATTAAGGATTTGGAGTTTGACCATGGTCAATATCGGGTCAAAATGACCTCTTTTCGGTGTTTTGAGCACGCGAGCAGGTTCGTAGCATATTTTATGATTGCAACGCATATATGGTTTGTGTCTGGGAGGTTCCGAATGAGTTTTGGGTGCTAAAACGAAAATTCTTTCGTTGCTGATCTTTTGGTGTAAAATAATTACGAAAATATTATTTTTTATCCCTTAAATTTCCAGATTCATTTAAAATTTCAAAACATCATATCTCCCTCATTTTAAGGCCAAATTGGGTGATTCAAAAGCCTATCTTGATTGAAATTTTACAAGGAATTTATTGGAGGTATCAAAAGTGAGTTTAGAGATTGTTTGGCACACAAAACGAAGCAGAACAACTGGGCAAAAAAATATTTAATATCAAGGGTTTATTCATTTGGAAATATTTTGAGTTGGGGAGATCAGATTTGATCAATATTTGAGGCGATTTTCACCATATGAATTGGGGTAAATTTTCTCTACTCGGTTTGGTTATATTCCATGAATCTATCTTCATTTTTTGTAATTGGTTTGTGAATTTAAAGAGAAAATTGGGGGTTTTGCCTAAAGTTTCATACTGTGAATTTTTGAGTTTGAACATCGATTTGGAGTCGGATTTGAGTGAAACTAGTATGGTTGGACTCGTAATTGAATGAGTTTTTGGATTTTATAAGTTTCGTCGGGTTTCGAGGTGCGGGCCTGTGGGTCTAGCTCTTCCAATCCCCAACCTCTTATAAATCGCCAGGGGCATAAGATTTATGCTAGCCCTCAAATCACAAAGTTCCTTGGCAAAAGCAAAGTTACCAATGGTGCAGGGAATTGTGAAACTCCCTTGGTCAGACAGCTTCTCAGCAACTGGTCTAGTCACCACAGCATTGCAGGTCTGAGTAAGGGTCACTGTGGCCAAGTCTTGGAAATCAAATTTTTGGGACATCAAGTCCTTCATCTTTTTTGCATAATCAGGCATCTCTTTCAAGGCATCAATCAATGGAATATTTACCTGGATTTGTTTCAGCGGGTCTTAACTTTTTGGCCGATTTTGGGCCTTTGATTAAAGATTCGGCCTATGTCATTTGAAATTGTTTCTTTGGACTTTATTTGCTGTATTTGAGTTTCTTTTGGCTAGTTTCGATCCATTCGAAGGTCGGTATGCGCAGGATGGCACTCTTGAGCATCGTTTGGCTTACTCGGTATTGTAATTGTCTAGTTCGAGGTAAGTAACTGTCACGAACCAAAATCCCTCCGAATGAGTCATGATGGCACCTAGTCTCTAAACTAGGTAAGCCTAACATTTACTAAAATAACATTAACATTTACTGACTTCAAATTAAATAACTATCAATAAATCACAATTCCCAAAATCGGTGGTATAAGTCATAAGCCTTTCTAAGAGTAGTTATATAAAATAGATACAACTGTTCCAGAACGAGAAGGAATCAATGGAACATAAATACAAATGAAGATGACTCTAAGGTCTGCGAACGCAGCAACAGGTTACCGTGAGTCTCCACCACGACGACCCGCACAGCTACTATCGATCAATACCTGGATCTGTACGTAACACTTCTAAACTTGGTGTTGAGGGTATGAAACCCTAAATTACATGTTATGTGATTGGTGTTGAGGTGATGTGCATGCTAGGTGATGGGCGTGTGGGCATTCACCGTGTAGATTGTGATTTAGTCAAGTTCATGGAACTATGCAACTATCATATCTAAACATTTCTATTGTACTCTATGTGTTAGAGCACCTGAGTTGTAATTGATGCTAGAAATCATGTTTAGGTTATATGCCGGTACCAGTGGGACCATAGTGGTCATTCTTTGCTGTTGAGTTATTTCCTTAATTTTAGTTATGTACTCAGTCGCATTCATCATTACATATCATATCTCAGTCTCTATTTTTGTTTATTGTCATATCTCATATCATTGATTTCGGCTGCCCAGCATGAGTGTTGTGAGCAGAGAGACTGGAGAGATTGATGACTGAGTGAGGCCGAGGGCCTGATTGTAAGGATATTGACACTATAGTACGTGAGATGTCCGTGCAGCATGTGAGTTGTCTGTGCGGATTATACTTGGGCTGAAGGAGCCCCTCCGGAGTCTATACACACCCCCTGTGAGTGTATCGGGTTTCAGGCCCTAATGAGCCTTATGGCTATATATATGTGGATCGAGTTTTATGCAGCAACGGGCCTTATTGCTATATGCGGATCGGGCTACACGCCGTAGCATGTATTGTAAAGTGTTGAGTTGATTGAGTGTGCTGAGTATTGAGCATGGTGAGAGAGAATATGAGACAGTGATATTGAGTACTCTGAGAGTGTGCGTACATGAGTTCATCACTGAGATGCATTACATTTGACATGCGTACTTGAGATACATGCATAAAGATGCATTTCCTTCTGCTACCTGGTTTTGGTGATATTCATGATTTTACTTGTATCTTGACATGTGGGCATAGAGATGTACTTTCCTCATGCTATCTGAAAATGAAACATCTTATTTATTGTTGAATGGTTTTGGGACAAATCACAGTTTTCAAACTTACTCATATGCTTTGGATTTACGGTGAAAGATCTGGGATTTACTGTTATACTTGAAAAACATGTCTATTTTTCCGTAGCTATGAACGAGTTGAGCATCCTACCTATGAGTTATTTTAATGCACCCTTTTATTATATTGTTATGGACTGTTGTTGGTTATTGGAGTTGGACTCTGAACCTTGTCCCAGCTCGTCACTACTTTCAACCTAAGGTTAGGTTTGTTACTTATTGAGTACATGGGGTCAGTTATACTCATACTACACTTCTGCACCTTGCGTGTAGATGTTGGCTGCTGACGATGCTGTGATCAACGAGAGCTGGATTTGAAGATGTACCTGAATTCCGGTTGTAGTTGCCTCTTATTCATTGTAGCCTTAGAATTACAGAAATCTGTTTATGTACATTTCGAACATATGATGTAATTATTTCATACTAGCTTTGTAAATTCTAACCTTAGAAGCTCATGATTTGTACTACCAGTCCTTGGAAAGTGTATGAGATTCGGATATTTGCTTTTACTTATTTGTCTTATTAAACTTCATCGGAATTGGATAGTTATTAATTGCATTACCTAGCGGGTTGGGTTAGTGCCATTACGACTAGTTGAATTTTGGGTTGTGACAAGTTGGTATTAGAGCTCTAGGTTCATAGGTTCTACAAGTCATGAGCAAATGTCTAGTTGAGTCTTACGGATCGGTATGATGACGTCCATATCTATCTTCGAGAGGTTACAAGACATTTAGGATATACTTCCCATCTTTCTTTCCTTATCGTGCAACATTGATTCAGCTTGAAGCGTAACTCTTTGAATTCCTTCTATGCATTCGTATGCCCATGTGAGCAGTATCAGCTCTGCATCGCCGGCTTGTGATTCCATGGATGAGGTGCGAGATGTGATTTCGTTGTGCTGATGGCGGGCCAGTCTGGAGGACTGGAGGTCGGGTTTTGACTGTAGCTTGAGCACGGAGATTTCAGTTGTGTAAGCATGTGCTTTTGGACTTATAAGTCTGGCAGGGACCTTTGTGGCTCGATTAGTGGTTGGATGGCTATATAACGAGTATGATGTGACTGCGGAAAGTGTTCAAATTGTTCGAATATGACGAGAAGAGTTTACTTGAGATGTAAAAAGGACTATTGGGTGCTTGATTTCTGTCTTGATTTGACGTATAGTCTCGAGTTGTGGGTGTGTTGAAGGATCTTTCATGTTGTTTAATTGTAGAGTGAAGTAGATTTTCATGTCGTGTTATGAGTTCAAACTCAGGAAGATTAAGTGATAGCGCAGTAGTTGTGGCTGTGGAAGGGTATAGAGAGATGTTAGTTTGAGGCAAAGTAGGTGGGTTATCTCCTGCGGGGTGTCCTGTGGTTGCGTGATCCCTATGTTGTTTTTGTAGAGATTTCTCATCTACTAGTGAATTAAATGTGTTGCAATTTGTGTTTGGACTGCTTGTGGAAGTTAGCTTGACTATTACAAGGGTGAATGCGAGATTTGCAGATAATTTGAAGTATTAGATGGTATGTGTTACATGAGCTTATGAAAGATTTAGTTGAATGTCACTGCAGTAATGAGGTATGGTTATTGTAAGTTATCAGATGTTTTATTCCATGGAATTGAGCCAAGCGGGGAAGTCTGCTATCGACGAGTTGATTGCACGATTATGTATTGTATTGGTTTCAATTTGAGGTATACTTGTGAATCAGTTATGACTTGCAGATGTTGAGTTCGAGGATGACTCGAGTAAGGGAATTTCTGGATACGGGCTATATTACACTCTATGGGTATATGGGAATCATGGATGGATTGAGTGGTTATTCGCGAAAGATGTAATGTGCATGGAGTAAGAATTTGCTTGGTTGCGTTAAGGTGGGGTTACTTCTGCAGGTATTGTCGTGCTAATGGGGCACAGGTCGTTCGGCCCCTTTGGGTGGTGCAATTAAGATGTGAACAGAGTGGGAGACTCTCGAGAAGGTTATAATGTCATGACCCAAACCGATGGGCCGCGACGGGCATCCGGTACCTTACTGAACCGAGTACCAATGTAACGTATCTTTCTTATTACATCATCATAGGTAAGTGGGCCAGAAGGGGCATCATGAGATAACCAGAATAAACATGAGGGAATACCCGACATAGAACAACCCAACCTGATTACTGCAGTGATCCATTATATACTTAAAATATAAGCCAACAAGGCCATACAAATATGGCCCATACTCTTTTGTTATCTCAAGGCCTGTCACCTCTCGTCTTTTCCTTCACTTGACTATAGACTCTGTAATACTATCATCTTTTTGATCTACCGTTGTCATCCATGTATCACATCTTACTCATAATGCTTCATTAACTTTTCTCTTTTTTCCCACTAACATCTCTGTCATCACTTTATTTTGAAAACTCCAACAAGACATTCTTTTGCTTTAGCTTCTCTTGCTCCATCCCCTGGCTCTTCGGGTTGCCTAACATTCTCGCTCTACTAGGGACGGTAGCCACACTAAGATAATATTTATCCCTTCTAGACTTCCAGTGCCTATCTTTGTTGTACTCATATCTAGCTATACTAGTTTAGAGTGCACCATCTGGGTGTCTCACAAGGAGATCTATTAGCACATTTCCAATATCCTTTGGAAATGTCAACTAACGCAAACAGTCCATCCACCATTTTGGGTCACTTTAACCCCAACCGAATTCTGATATCCATCCTTCTCTTATACTACTTCTGTTAGCTTCCATATGGCTCTATTACAATTGAAGGTAACTCAAAATGCTTATATTTCTCTGCTTGAATTGTAGATAATGTTCATCTCTACTAACTAGGTACCTCGTACCCTTCTTCACCTTGCTTCTTTTACTTGTTGAAATTTGTGTCTACTGTTCGATTTCTCTTATTCCTTTTTACCGTAAGAGTGGATAGACATTCTTGCCTTAGGGATCCTTATCAAGAAGCTTACACATCTTAGTAGACACATGATCTGCTGAATACCTTATATTTACCCATCATAAGCATGATGCAAAACTCAAGTTGCTCTGACTCAACTCTTCTACAGCTATATCTCTTACCAACCATCTTTCTGAATGTAGGCATCGTCGTATTATGAATAAGATAGAGTTTAGGAAATTGAGTTCTTAAAATTGAGCTCTGCCACACGATCTAGAGTAAGAAGAAAGAGTGACAGTCCTAAATGCCCTGTAGCCTCCTGCTTATAAGTGTGGTGCACAACACACCCATAAACAAGACTCTACTAGACACGACTTGTAGATTCCCTATGACAGAACTGCTCTAATACCACTTTTATCACGACCCAAACCGATGGGCCGCGACGGGCACCCGGTACCTTACTCAACCGAGTACCAACGTAACGTATCTTTCTTATTACATCATCATAGGTAAGTGGGGCAGAAGGGGCGTCATGAGATAACCAGAGTAAAGATGAGGGAATACCCGACATAGAACGATCCAAACTGATATAGAAACTCATACCTATGACATACATGCCTATAAGGCCAATGTTATCCATTATATACTTAAAATATAGGCCGACAAGGCCATACAAGTATCCGTATACATGAACTCTATCTACAAGCCTCTAAGAGTACATACTTATCATAAAGGTTGAGATAGGGCCCCGCCATACCAACATCTTTCGCTGAGCAAATGGAGCGCACCAACATCTTCTGCTGAGCTGATAGCCTACTTGGAGGACTCTCGACCTGTCTATCGGGACCTGTGGGCATGAAATGCAGCGTCCCCAAGTAAAAGGGACGTCAGTACAAATAATGTAGCGAGTACGTAAAGAATGAAAATCAGTACATAAAAGACATAGATGAAACATGGAATAAAGAATTCTGCATGTAAGTCTAAATAGCTTTGTAAATCCTGAAACATTTATAATGTCATGCACATGCATATAAATGTCGTGTCATGCATAGGTATAGGTGTTCATAACATCATCAAGCCTCTGAGAGCATTTCATCATATCATCTCGACCACTGTGGGCAAAATCATCAACATATACCAGCTGATCAGGTGGTGGTGCGTATATAATGCCATAACCTTTTCCCATATCCCATATACATATAATATACGCGTATATAATGCCATCTGGTCATGGGTCAATGTACATGTATAAATGAATGCAGCGCATAAGAAATACGTTAATAAGATTTTCTCGGAATGCTATAAGATTAATATACCTTTCAGATATGTCACGACCCAAACCGATGGGCCGCGACGGGAACCCGGTACCTTACTCAACCGAGTACCAACATAACGTATCTTTCATATCATTCTATCATAGGTAAATGAACCAGAATAAAGCATGAGGGAATACAAACTTATACATATGAAATACGGGCCTATAAGGCCGACATGATTCCTTATATACTCGAAACATAGGCCGACAAGGCCATACAAGTATCCGTATACATGATATCTGTCAACAAGCCTCTGAGAAAACATAATATCATAAAGTCCGGGACAGAGTCCTGCCATACCAATCATATGTACTAATCATACTGACCAAAGAAGCAACTCCGGAGCAAATGGAGCGCACCAACACCTTCCGCTGGGCTGACAGCCTACTTGGAGGACTCTTGACCTGTCTATCAGGACCTGCGGGCATGAAACGCAGCGTCCCCAGGCAAAAAGGGACGTCAGTATAAATAATGTACCGAGTATGTTAGGAATGAAAATCAATAACTAGTAGACATGAGAGAAACATGGAGTAAAAGACTCAACATGTATATCTGAATAACGCTGTGAATCATTTAATATTATAATGTCGTGCATATGCATATAAATGTCATACTATGCATGAGTATATGCGTTCATAACATCATCAAGCCTCTGAGGGCATCCCATCATATTATCTCGGCCATTGTGGGCAAATCATCAACGTATACCAGCTGATCAGGTGGTGGTGCATATATAACGCCATAACCTTTTCCCATATCCCATATAAATATAATATACATATATACGCGTATATAACGCCGTCTGGTCATGGGTCAATGTGCATATGTAAATGCATAAAATGCACGTGAAAATAAGTTAATAAAACCTCTTGTTACGTCATAAGACCATTATGCCTCTGACTAATACCATGAAATAAACTTACGTATTTTTAAGACCCATAAACAGATGATAGAATAATATGACACATGGGAGAACAAGAATATACACATCTCTAGCATTTCTACAAATAGAGTAATTTATGAAAGTTGTGCATTTGCTCGTTTCGTTCCTTTGTATAGATCATGCCAAAAAGAAAGAAGGGGTAGCCTTAACATACCTGGAGTAGGAAAAAATCCATGTGATATTCTTAGAAAAGGTTGAACCGTACCCGTTTAAAATCACAAAATTTGTACGCTGATAAACTTCCAATAATTGTCGTTGGATTTTTTTTGGGTTGGAAAACGTTTTGTCGAAGCATTATAACGTTCTGGATTTTAACATTTTGGTTGAAAGGAACTTTTCTTGTGGCTATTAACACAATGAAGACTACTGCTTCTTTGATACGTGATAGTAAAGGTAAGGACCAAAACGAGCTTTGAGATAAGAGTGGTTTTCATTCTAATGATTTTGGTCTTTACTGAATATGGAAAATAATGGACATTTTGCCACCTAACAAAGAAATGACTTGGTCATTTCTTTGCATTGTGGCTAGCTGCCACCTATTGAGGGGTGGAAATTATTAAACTTTATTCACTTATTAGTTAATTAGGTAGTGTCCCATTAACCGGTGATTAACCAATTACCCGCATAATTAAAAAGTATCTTAAATTAATTTAAATTCTATTTATTTTTAATATACTTTATACATCCTACTATCATGGTCATATGGTATCCTTGTATGGTACTAGTCCATAAATATCGGGTATTAACGCTCGGCCCGAATTTTATCCCAACATGCCAAACTTGGACGAAAATTCATTTTCTTTGACTTGCTTCCCCTCTCACCTTCACGAATTTACTCATCACTTGTTTGAAATAGTATAATCCTTATAATCTCCAAATAATCCTTTCCTTCGACTGATGTTAATTACCTTACGAAAAATTCAACGTACAATACTACGGGGTGCAACATCGTCGTAATTTAATACTGCAAAGCGTAACATCATCGTAATGTAGTACTGCAAGGCGTAACATCATCGTAATATAATACTGCGGGGTGACATATCGACGTAATATTGCGGGGCGTAACATCATGTGCCCCTTTGGAACATTCGTCCTCGAATGTTGACTGATGCTCTTATCATTTTCATAACTTAGATCTTGTGAATACCTTAATACTCTCCTTGCCATTTAGGCAGTTGTTCTGTGAATAAATCCAAAGGCCAGGGCATTCCCCCCTTTAGGCCTCTTTCCCACGCCATGACTTGTGATCAAATTCCTTCCAATCTCGTAACTGTTGCTACCCTCTATCATGCAGCCTCTACGATGCTGATCTTGTAAGTGTGCCTATGCAACTCTCCTCCCCTTTTTCCTCCAGCTTTTATCCAATCTCTAGGCCTTTCTTTGTTAACATATACAAGGCTTAATAGGATCCTCTCTGGGCATCTATAGGTGTACTGAAGTTCTTCGCTCGATACTTTGTAGAACTTACGAATATTGCTATATCTTATTTCATAGACCTGGTTATCCATTCGTATGACTTTACTACATCTACGTAGGTCATACTATACCATAACTCTTTTTTCGATTTATCGTTACTGAGGTCTGTAACCAACTCCAGGTTACTCTCGTTGCTTATCCTTAAGACTGATGGTCTAATCTCATCTCATACTGTTGAACTTTTATCCATCTATTGTTGATTCATCTTAATGTTGATCCATCATCTACCACTAATAACTTGATCTCTTATGTAACACCGCCGCTAGGGCTCGCGTCTCATCGGAAACATCTGGAGTAATTAAATTGATACACGTAGGGGTGATACAATACTTTCATAATAGTACTTTATAGCATCCCAATGTGACTCACCTTATATGGGTATTTTAGTCCCTTACGATTCATGAAATCCTCTTCAAGTCATTACTCACTCGAAGGCCCAAACGTCATCCTTTATCTATCACAATCACACTGTCATTCTACTACCAGGGCAGCATTCCATCTCTTTTAAATGCTACTAGTCTTAGACTCCTTTGAGTTCATTCAAGCTATACTGAGCTTTCTATAACTTAGAGGAACCATCAGCTCCTTTGTTTTCACGGGCTTAATCCCAAGGACTTATCCATTTTCGTCACCTTCTCACTTGCCCTTTTCTTGTCCTTACTCCTGTCTTTCTAAAACCTTGCCGTTCTATCATACTTTAGCTTGCGACCGATTTCCTTATGCTTTTCTGGAACATCAAGCGAGACATCACATCGTCTCTAACTCTTCTTTTACTCTCTAATTAGACCTTTCGGTACTTAGAAACCATAGGCCGGAAGATATGCCACTGACAATGCTGCTATCATTCTTGGATACTGAATCCCCGCACTTCTAGCCTTTTATCCGCAGTATGGACTATTCACAACCTTCTGCATTTGAGTATCCCGTACGGTGTTTACCTTTACTTTACTTATCTTATAATCTTGCATCACGTCTTCTATCTCTCTCATGACATCCCTTCCACATAGGTATAATTCACATCCACAACTTGAAGCTCTATTATAATACTTACACCTCTAGTGCATACATGATCTGGCGGTAGCTCCATACTGACTTTTTATGAGGCCGGTACTCTTCTAACTGGCTTTCTCGTAGAGCCATTATAGAATATAGTTGTTGTGCTATCTCTCTTGCACCTCTAATATTAAGAGTGACTCTGTAATGTGCTCAATCACGATTTCTATGATTTTCTGGGTCCAATAATCAGATTCCATTACTTTGTTGATGTAACTCTTTAGTTTCCTCCTTCTTCTGATCAACCTTTATGTAGGCTTAAGCTATCTCCTAATCTGCGGTTCATGATATTAGTTATTATGTTTAGCCTTCATGGGCGCTATGGAATATTCATGATATAATCCTTTAACAATTCGATCTATGACCTGGGCTCAATTCTTTCTTTTAACTGATACCAGAATCTTCCATGGCCGTATATGCTGCATATATAAAACTCCACACTCTTAAGTGTACCCATAATGTAACTAACTCTGGACTATTAAGCGAATAATTCCTTTTTGTTCCTTCTCAGCTTTCTTTAAATGCAAGCTTTTACTTTTCCTGGTCTTTCTTCCCCCTTTCGTGTGCATACTTAGCTTATCTTAGTGCCCACACACATTGGAATTCCATACAACTCATATGATCTAGGATATCACTCTGAACTCACTTCCTGTTCATTAGCCACGGTAGGTGACACTTTCTTATGGAGTGCATACAATGTTGTTGTGAGACTGTTGTTACAAGACCATTTCCTCTTTAGGTCACTGTGCTTAGGCTTAAGCCTTCTTCCTTATTCCCTCATCTTGTCTTTCATTTTAGTACTTAGGGAGGACCCTCTAACTCTTGTAAAGCTGCGAGCTTATTACATCGTATACTCGACGGACCTTTTGATGTCCTTCCTTTCCTATAATTATACGTAGTTACTTACCTCCATGCCTTTATACTTGTAGGGCTGCTTCTGAACTGATATTTTGATTGTCTTCCAAGTGGCACTCTCTTTTATTTCCTTAACACTTAAACGGTGCCTTTAACTATCCCAACTCCTATCTGAATACTTCTCAAGGGTCACGATGTCATAATTGCAAGGATGAATTCCCCATGTTGGGGTTCCCTATGTTTATCTTGCACGATCTGCTGATTTGTCTGCAACATCTTGTCTGGCCATAACTAGGCTCTTCCTGAATCAACTATTAACTACTCGTTAGCTCATTCTCATATCAATATTCCGCGTAATCTTTCTTGGGTTATTTTATTTTGAAACAAGTAAAACTTAAAACAAAATTATGGGAAATCTTAAATGCCTAGAATGGCTTATAGAAGTAAATTCTGCCAAGCTACCTAGGGACTCGGCAGGCTCGGGATGGTATGGCGGTCCAGTTTCTAAGAGTAGCTCCCTTCGGCACAGTCTGAATAGTGAGGCTTTCTTCCTTCTGCCCCTCAATTACGGCACCGCAGTCCATGTCCTCATCTTCCAAGAACAAATTCTTCAACCCAGCTAGCACTTCTTCTTCCGCGGTCCCCCATATTGTGTCAGCTTGGTGAAAAGCTTGTTCCAGACGTGGCACTAGCTGCTGAAGTGGGTAATATGGTCCGCGCCATGGAGGCGACCAATCATTATATTCTTCCCATGTGTATTGATATCCGAACCCAAAGGTGGTACCATGATTTTTCAGCCGTATTGGTTTAGTGATACCTTGGAGGTTCTTTCCCAATCCTTTGCCGGGTTCATATCCAGACCATGCTAATATACTTTCTATCTTGTTACTCCACCACCTTTCCTTCTTGACAGCATTGACCCGTTCGATGTGATGGTAGGTTCCCCTCCTAGCCTTCTTCTATGTTCAATGGCCGGGATGGTCTGACTAGTGTAGATAGGGTTACTTCCATCTCCATGAATGATTACCTCTTGACGGTTCCATTCAAACTTCACGGCTTGATATAGCGTGGAAGGCACGGCTCCAGCACCATGGATCCATGGCCGACCCAACAGAAGGTTATATGAGGCTGGTATGTCAAGTACTTGAAATTCAACATCGAACCAAGTTGGCTCCATTTGCAAACAAAGGTTTATTTCCCCGATCGTGGCCCTCTGGGACCCATTGAAAGCCTTCACATTCTTGTTTCCTGCCCGTATCTCATGGAAACCTTTGTCCAACCTTTTCAGAGTGTCCAATGGACAAATGTTTAGGCTCGAACCTCCATCAACCAAGACCCTGGCAATGAACTTGTCTTCAAATTGCACCGTAATATGCAATGCTCGATTGTGATTCCGTCCCTCGGGTGGTAGCTCATCTTCGTGGAAGATGATCTTATGACCTTCTAGTACTTGGCCAACCATGTTAGCCATTTCTCCGCCGGTGATGTTATTGGGTACGTAAGCCTCTCTCAACACTTTAATTAAGGCGTTCTTGTGTGCCTCTGAATTCTGCAAGAGTGATAGGATGGATATCTGAGCAGGGACTTTGTTCAGATGGTCAACAACAGAGTACTCCGTTGCCTGTACTTTCCTCCACAGGTTATCTTACCCAGTCTCAATGATAGGCTACCTAGAAGTGGCCTCCTTACTTGAACCTCCCAGGTGTTCAGGTGTATAGACTCTCCCGGTTCTAGTCATTCCTTGTGTAGTGTCAGATTCCTATACCTTGGCCTTCCCCTTCCGTCGAGCCTCGGTGACATAATCCCAGGGTATTGATTTTAAGTTTAATGGGGGTGTGGTTGATACTGTCACAGTGAAGGGTGTGACCACTTCTACTTCAAATGGAGTGGGGGTGGCCGTGGGTGGAGCCACTTCCACCTCGAATGGCACTGATGCAGTTACCTCAACCTCGATCGGTGCCTGCGTCTGAACCACAATAGGAGTAAGTGTAACTGCAACCTTAGAGTCATCGCCTTCTCGAATAAGCCCGATCGACCCCTCAGGGTCCCATTCTTCATTTGTCTCTATCACATGTATACCATCACCTCTGTGATCAGGGAGGGGATTGTTGCAAACATTAGGTGCGGCTTCCTTTGCTTGTATAACCTTGTTGTCAATTAGCATTTGGATCTTATCCTTCAATGTCCGGCACTCAGCAATGGTGTTCCCTTTCATACCAGAATGGTACACACAAGTTTTGTTCGGATTGACCCACTGGGATGGATTTTCTAATGCTACAGCAGGAACATGAGTGACATAATTGGTGGCTTTCAACTTTTTGTATAATTGGTCGATGTGCTCAGCAATGGCGGTATACTGTCTGGGTGGCTTGCGGTTAAAGTTTAGCCGTGGTATTGGATAATTTTGACGAGCTGGTGGTGATTGGAAGTGGGATGGTTGGGAGTTATAGGTGTGATGGACAAAGGCTGGTTGGGAGTATCTGGGAGATGAAGGTTGGTATGTGGGCGGTGATGCCTGGTATGTGGGTAGAGGTGTTTGATAGACAAGTGGAGATTTTGGGCCCTGGGCTACCATTACTGCCCCAACATCTCTCTTCTTCGATATGCCACCTGACTGTAGTGCTTATACGTGGCTTGCAAAGCCTCGAAGTTTGTTACCATTCCGCTCTTGATTCCTTCTTCAATTCTTTCCGTGAGTTTGATGATGTCAGAGAATATGTGATTTTCGATAACCATCAGCCTCTCATAATATTGTGGGTCCTGTGCCCTGACGAAGAATTTATTCATCTGTTCTTCGTCCAAAGATGGCCTGACCTTGGCCGCTTCCGACCTCCGACGAGTAGCTTATACACGGAATGTCCTAGTGGGTTTCTTCTTTTGATTCCGAATGTAGAAGACATCCGGTGCATTCTCTATGTTGAACCTCAACCGGTCCATGAAATCCAACGCCATGCTCACCCAATTTGACCACTTCTTAGGATTTCGGCTGATATACCAAGACAACGCGTCCCCAGTAAGGCTCTCCATAAAGAGTTTCATTCGGATCTTTTCATCTTTCCCAACCCCGACAAATTTGTCACAATAGGTCCTTAGATGAACCCTGGGATCACCTGTACCATCAAACATTTCGAACTTGGGAGGTTTGTACCCCTCTGGTAGTTCGACATCCGGCTATATGCACAGATCCTCATAATTCAAACCCTCTATTCCTCTGTCGCCCTCAACACCTTGAACTCGGCTTGTTAACTTCTTGAGTTCTTCAGCCATGTTTTTGATGAGCAAATCCTTTTCGGAGGGTTCCGGTGTACAGGATATTGGTTGGGTGGAATGAGGTATGGTTTCCACATAGATGGGGTTGCTTTGATGGGTGCCAGGAACTTGGGTGTAGTGATGGTCATTGATGGAGTTTTGTGGATCATGAATGAGTGGTGGTGTATTTTGGGGAGTGTGGTAAGTGGTGGTTGACGAGTAATGAATTGGTTGATGGTGTTATTGCGGCGAAGCTGGTAATGGGTTGGGATTCTGGGGTGGAGTCGCGTATTGATTTGGCGCGGGAGGATTTTGTGGGTGTTGGTTTTGTGTGCTTTGAGGAGGTGCTGGGTTCTTAGCGTTCTGTTGGTTGATGTCAGGGACGTTCAGGGTAAGCGACAGGTTTGCCAAGTTGTGAACCTGCTTAAGTCCTCCTTGCAGTTCCAGTATCTTTTGCTCTAGTCTCAAAACCAGATCATTTGGGGCCGGAGTACTACGGCCGTCGGAGGTTTCTGCATTCTCAATATTCTCCTTCCGGATACCACTTAAATCGTCCATCTTTGCCTTTCCTTTGCCTTTTGTGTTGCGTGGAGGAGGAGGAGGAGGGCCTCTGGATCTGGTGTGATATGCTGATGAGGCCAGTATGATTGAACCAACCTAAGGGGAGGGGAATAATAATAAAAATAAGCAAAAACAAAAAAGGTAACAAGTCAGTGAGGGTTCTAAAATGTTTACAGTATTTAAATGCATATTGCGGAAATATAAATTCGCGTCCTAATTTGGGAGCCTCGTTGTGCCCGAGGTAAACCTAGCGACAAATAGATTTGGAGAACTTTTAATGCCAATAAATGCTTTATTTCATAATGTAAACGATAGACGAATCCCAAAACGACACTAAGATAAAAATAATAAAATGAGTTACTACTGACACTTGGCCTTATTACATTTTAGGAAAAGCAAAAAATAAATCTAGCCTATTTGGTCCCAGAAGGACCTTCCCTAGATTCGATCTTCCAGACTCCATCATAGAGATCTCCCAGCTCGCGCAGCCCTAGCAGCAAGTAGGCCTTGGCCAGATGTCCTCCTTCAGCTCCTTCAGCGTTCGGGCAATTCTCAATTCTCTTTATGACCTTGCCTTCCAACTCCACTATTCCTCGCTCCAGATATTCCAGTTTCCTGTTGGAAGCGACCGCCATCTCTTTCCATTCCTCGATCAACTTCATATTCCTCTCATGTATTTTCCGGTGTTCATTCTCAGAGTCGTGGACCCTCTTGCGCAGCCTGTTGTACTTGACCTGAGCATCAGCTTCCTCATCTATGATTTTGTTCCCTCGACCGGCCCCTAGTGTCACCATTCCTTTTAGATTGTCTTCCAACCATGCCGCATAGAGAGGCTCGCACCCTACATGATACCTGTCTGGCTCGACGGTGTTCTTCTCCACGATGATTTTGCAGTGCCACATGTGCTGAGCCTGACACTTATGAGGGATGTCGTTGTCTTGAAAGTCTGCCCTGAAATGATTCATCTTAACAACCCTTGGTACAACCCGCTTTTGGCCTGCTTGCCTCATAACTCGCATAGGGATATATGGGTATATCCTTCTCAACCCGATTAGCACCAAGTGCGGAGCATCCCTGGATCTGATAATAAACTCGTCTGTCGGGAACCATTCGACCATCCAATGCACCTGTTCCTCGGTTAGATTGTCGAAGAACTCTACCCATTCCTTGGCGCTTTCTGGCTGAGCAAATCTATCTGGAATATAAGTCATCTGCTTGGGGTGATGGAAAGCAATGTGATCGTTCCAAGCCCTTCGCGGGAATTCTTGGCGATAGTGACCCTTTTGGAAATGCTCCAACAACCACAACTGCAGTAATAAGTTTGCAACCCTCGAAATGATTTACCCCTCTTTGACAATGCTCCAGAGCCCTATAGATGTCGACTACGATCATGGGGACTATGGTATACGCCTGTCCATCAATCCCTTCCATCAATGTCTTCGCAACCATAGTCAACCTAGTGTGAATCCTTCCCTTTTTCATTGGGAACACTATCAGGCCTAGGAAGCACACAATAAATACAAATACCCTGCGGTGGATATGACCCAGAGAAGTGAGCGAGATCTCATCATGGTAGGTGCGGAAAGATTTGCTATAGCCATACCTCTCGTACAGGTATTCGAAAGGTATATAAGATTCCTTCAAGCACACTAAGTCGACATTCTTCTTCAATCCCATCATTTTCAAAAATCCCCTGCCCGTACGGTTTTCTGGTACCAATAGCCCAGGACTGTCCCAAGTTAATCCCGCAAGCCCTCCAATTTCCTCCAGAAGTGGTGTCATTTCTATGTCGCCAAAACGAAACACCACCCTCTCACTATCCCAAAATAAGGTGGCAGCCTCGATCAGTTTGTTGTTTGGCTCAATATACAGCAAGGAGGGCAGGTTACCCAAATACTTCCTCACATGTTTCTTGTCACTTGAGGAAAGGTCCTCCCACCAATCTAGCAGTAATGATGGGATGTTGCTAACCATACCGAATCTGGGGACCTCGTGCCTCATTTCCTGCAAAACAAAGGTTAGACCTTACCCCCACCAGACTCGACTATTTATACATTTGTGATCAACATATCGGCATTTAGTTCTCCAAATTAACACAAAACATGGTTGTGTCTATTGGGATTATGGAAAACCCGGTGGACTTTGGATAAGGCTTATCTTAAAGGATCATTATGCGGACAACATAACTGATCCGACTAGGTTTGACCATGATGCATGCACAATTTTAACTAGAGTAAGGTTTCTATGGGGTTTTAGACTGGTACCCTCGAGTGGACAACTCGAGGGGGAAGGCACGGAACCATCGACTGCACTACTGATCGACTGGTTTTACCGCAAATAAGCCTTTTTGCATTTAAGGGTAGTATATAGCTAGAGCGCAACCACTCACTAAAGCATTGCTATAGGATTTGATACGCACGAGTGGAATATGATGTGGAGCATGATTTATGCAGCAGTTAATAACATCCAGTCAAGTATTTGCACGTAAGGAAAAATAAATACAGTATTTAAATAATTGAAAGACGGTTACAGGAAAAGGAAACAAAGAGACAAGTCAAGTTTCAAGACTGTACGGGATAAAGCATGCTTGGACTAATTCATAAAGACAAGTTCGTTATAGTAAGAGCCTAATTCTCCCCAGCAGAGTCGCCATGCTGTCGCGCCCCCTTTTTTCCCTCCTCGCGGGGAGAAGTCCGGGTTTCGACATTCATGGGGGTAATAACTCTTTTCCCTTTGGGAATTGGGTATTTGAAGAGTCGCCACCTAACGGATTATGGTGCGTTAGGGCACCTAGAGCGATTAACTCTTAGATTGGTTTGCATTACCAGAGATTAGGGTAAGGGCTCAAAATAACCTCGAGGGGAAGGTGTTAGGCACCCCTCTTGGTCCACAACTGAGGGTCCCGGCCGAACTTATACTTACGAATTAGTACATTAACAAAATAAACAGTTGAAGCAAATAATTGCAAGTAGAGCATGTTGGGCATTGTATAACTCAAATAATAAAACAAGAATTTAAACAAGTTGGGCGCGTAAAAAAGGGGAAGTAAAGTTTTCAAGTAAAGATAATTTGGGAGAGAGGGGTCCTAGGTTGGTTAGCCTATAGGATCACATCAGTACAATGCCCGGTAATCACTCCTTAGAAAGGGGCTACGCGTGGCATTAGCGCACCGGTCATCATATCCATATCTACCCTTCCCATCCCCTTAGTGGTCATGCAAAGCGAGTGTTGGCCAGCGATCTCTATTGCGTGCTGCTACCCGTCCCTTCTTAATAGTCCTGGAGGGATTTAGAACCTCTACCTATAGGTGGTTCTAGACAGACCCCTAAGGTTTAAAAGGTGAAAATACAAATGCGACAAGCAATAACACATAGGACTCTTAGCAAACAAGAATAGGAAGGAGCAAATAAGAGGCTCAGTTTACCTCCACAAGTAAAGCATATAAACAGTATGACTCAAACACAAATAAAAGCCTTTTTGTTAAACAATATCCTAAGGCAGGATGTCTAAATGAACACACAGAAGACAAGCAGTTTATTTTTTATAAACTCAGAAGTAAAGCCTTGTCAATTGCCTATTGATTTTAAAAAAAACTTGTTAAACCCGAAGAACATTAAGTCACAGAAACGATTTCAGGGTTGCAAGATTCGAAAACGTCCTACAGGCTTGCCTATACGCGGCATACAGATGACTGTATTTTATATAGTGAAACGAGGCAAGTTTTTGAAATGGACTTTGTAATACCTATAGGCATGCTATCTAATGATAGATTAAAGCAGTTTTGAAAGAACTCGTTTCAGGGAAAATAAACCCTTAATTAAACCAGTTTCGAAGTGACTGAACGCGGACTGGATTGACTAGATTAAACTAGTTTAGGCAGAATTTCTGGTGACATTCCTTATAGGCATGATATCTAGTTGTTAAACACTGATTTCAGCAACTTTGCAGGCATGATGTCAAATAATAAAAACATGCAATACTTGTTGTAACAGAAGCCGGGTTAAATTATATCCTATAGGCAGGGCATCTACTTGCGAAACTGATTTTAAGACTTATAAACATGATTTCTAACATGGAAAGGCAAGCATAGTAAAATCCTATAAGCATGGTTCTACCCGCATTACCCACAAACATGTAACTACCCACCCCTTTTCACTAATTACCCCTATATTCGTTTATAAATTATTACATACCATATGAATGAATTATATAAGTAAATAAGAAAATAAGAAGTTATTCTATAGGGAGCCTTCAATTAGGCCCAAGTTTCAAAAGCCTCCAATAGCCACAAATTCCCAAATTCCATAGACAATGTCATAGTCCAGGTGTATCAAAGTTCCCTAAGGATCTCAAGGATCCCGGGCAGTGCTTACACCTAGACTTGGTAACCAAATTGAATAAGTGCAGTGTGGAAGGGCCAGCCTTAGTGTGACAGAGTTCAGAGGGTTCTCAAAAGGATCCCAAGGCAGTACACACACTGGAGGGGGCAGAACTTACTTAAGAATAGAGTGAGAGTGCTTTACATAGTTTTGAAAGGGTTTTACTAAGAAAATAGTGTTAAAGAGACTTGTTTCAAACGATTTTTGGAGTAAAGAGGGAGTCATGCAATAAAACAACTTTAAAAAGTGAGAGTTACATGATCAAGCAACAATAAATCAAGCATGGAGTCTAAAACCACATCAGTAATATTCACAGGACCAAAACAGGAGGAAAGAACCTACACACAAGGGTGATGGGGATTGGGGATACATAGACCACATGATTGTAAACACATAACAAGCAAGGTCTTAGGAATTGGTATAGACATGCTCGGACACAACTGATCAAATATAAAGTCACAGAACCAGCAATATTTAAGGGGGTTTAGTATAGGATCCATATGATTTAAGACCAAATCCCAGAACCATACAAGTCAGGAGTGCAGACTACATAGAGGGGATCCATACTAGAAACCATGTAGTGCAAAACAGACTACTTAAAGGGGGCAACATGCTCATACTAATCCTAAGAAGGGGGGGGGGTTATAATTTGCTAATTATGTAATCATATTAACTGCAAGTTTCACAGCAAAACCATAAGTAGAAGCAAACTAGAAACGGGATGAGCTGAAGCAATAAAAGAACCATATTATTGTTGGAACTTGAATTGAAACTAGAACATACCAGTAAAGAGGATAGTAAACAAAAGTGAAGGAGCAGGAGAGCACAATAGTTAGCCTTGGCTTGAAGCCGGCTAACTTAGAATAGGTGCAAGTAACCAAAGAAAGAGAGCAGAAAGCTTTTGAGTGTGAGAGAGAGTTTTTTGAATCTAAGTGTTCGTCTTTGTGTTAATGAAGGAGAATGCATATATAGTAGTTCGAAATTAGATAAAAATAAGGTAAAAATCATAGTAGCATAGTAATTAAGGAACTCAGAATCAATTAGAGCAAAATCAGGACAAGTACTCTTTTAAGTTAAGGGAATTAATTCAAACGGTAGGAACAAGTGATAGTTAAGGAAAGAAATTCGTGTATGACTAATAAGGAAAAATTCGAATTCGGTATGTATAGGGTAAGCAATTAGGGCTATGTTAGGAAAACTCCAATTAAGGGAATGGTTCATTAAGAATAAAGTACCACAGCAGACAAGGTAGGTGAATCAGTTAACTAGAATAAAAGGGGTCGAAATTGAGGGTTTAAAGGAGGGTCTTTCATCAAACCCAAAAATAGGAAATCCAGAATCAATCAAGAGGGGGTCACGATTCAGTATTCAATATATAAATAGAGTAAGGGCAATCAAACACAGCAAACATGCAGGTTAAACAGTATTGATAGAAAGAGGCAAGTCTGAACAATCAAGATGAACATAATCACATAGAGGTGGTATAAGTTAGGTTAAAAGCTCAGTAAGAACACATTCGAGGCAAGGTAATCACAGAAACTTAAACAAGAATCGAGTAGTCATGCTAACACACAGAACCAGACAAAGAAAATCTAGAAAAATTAGGACTTTTAACATAGGCGAGTTGAAAAAGCAGTAAAACACAGAATCAGTCGAAATATGCAAGAGATAGAAGTTTAAACATAAAGAATTAGTTTAAACGAAGTTTTAGAAGAAGTTCCGAAAACCCTAATTTTAGAAGAAGGGAAAACACTTTGAAATTGATGATTCTTGTAACATGGATTCAAGAGCAGTGTAAAACATCAAAGAAACGGACTCGAATCATTTTAAAAATGTACGGATCTAAGAGATGTAGGCAGAAATTAGGATTTCAGAAGGAACCCAAAAAGAGGTGAAAGAACCTGTCTGGAATCCCAAAGATCGTGACAAATACAGTGTGATTTTGCTCGAAATCACACCGAAGTAGCCAAGAACAACCAAATAGCAAACCCTAGATGCAAGTCGGCGTGGCCCAGGGCCCTTGAAGAACTTAGAGAAGGCAAGCATAGCANGACCTTAGAGAAGGCAAGAATGGCATGAGAGAAGCCATTGGAGGCTTAAGAGATGATGAGAGGTAACCGGAGATGGCCGGAGATGAGAGGCGGCGGTTGAAGATTAGGGTTAGATTGAGAGCGTTTTGAGAGCAGAGAGGATTTTAGGGCGGCGGGTGTAGAGAATGGTTAGGGCTGAGGGGGTCATTTGGAATTAAAATGGAAGGTTTTAACGAAAGCCGTTGATCTTTTAGATCAACGGCCAGGATCCGATGGGGTCTTGGGTCGGGTAGGCGGGTTTTAGGGTCTGGGTCGAGTAGTATGGTTAGAAATTGGGCTGGGGTTGGGTTTAAATTGGGCTGAAATTGAAATGCAAATCTGGCTACATTTTAAATAGCAAATATTCCCCCGTATAATTTATAATAAATAATAAATAATTTCTGGAAAATAATTTTGTGTACCAAAATGATTTAAAATAGATCTTTAACATTTTAAAAATATAAGAGATCACTTTTACGCATATAAATGTAATTATACATTGATAAGGCTAATATTGTAATTATATGCAATTTAGCTTTAAAAATACAAAATGCAATTATAAAAAATGCACAAAAATATCTTAACCATATTCATAAATATGGAATTTAAATGACTAAATCACCCGAACAATAATTTGAGGGTAATTATTGGGGAATTTATGAGTAAAAGGGAAAGAAATAGATCAATTAAAAATCTTTAAAATTATGGGAAAAATTATAAAAACCTTATGCATGCTTATATATGCATATATATGCTATTTTGAAGGTATTTATGCATATAGAAAAAATATAGGGAAAAATTGGATATAAACACTCGTTTCGTCTGTGTCATATAGATCATGCCAAAAAGAAATACGGGATAGCGTTAACATACCTGAGTCGGTTTAGGTATGTTAAGGCAATCCCTCCTTTCTTTTTGGCATGATCCATATCCATACGATATGAACGAAACGAGCAAATGCACAACTTCCATAAATGACTCTATTCATAAAAGTATTAGAAGTGGCTATATTCTTGAATTCCCATATGTCTTATTATTCCATCATCTGTTCATGGGTCTCAGAAAATACATAAATTGATTTTATGATATTAATCAAAGGCAAAATTGTCTTATGACACTCCAAAAGATTTTATTGATGTACTTCTCATGTATTACATTCATTTACATTGACCCATGACCAGATGGCGTTATATACGCGTATTTATGTATATATATATATATGTATATGGGATATGGGAAAAGGTTACGGCGTTATATACACACCACCCCATGATCAGCTGGTATACGTTGATGATTTTGCCCACAGTGACCGAGATGATATGATGGGATGCCTTCAGAGGCCTGATGATATTATGAAACATGTACCTATGCATGACATGACATTCATACGCATATGCATGACACTATAATTATTTCATGAATTACAAAGTTATCCAGACTTACAGGTTGAGTCATTTACTCTATGTTTCTTCCATGTCTGTTATGTACTTATTTATGTGCCTTACATACTCGGTACATTATTCGTACTGATGTCCCTTTTGCTTGGGGACGCTGCGTTTCATGCCCGCAGGTCCCGATAGACAGGCCGAGAGCCCTTCAAGTAGGCTATCAGCTCAGCGGAAGATGTTGGTGCGCTCCATTTGCTTCGGAGTTGTGATTTAGACGTGTATTGTTTGTTATGGAGGGACTCTGTCCCGACCTTTATGAAAATTATGTATTCTTAGAGGCTTGTAGACAGATGTCATGTACGTAAAAAATTGTATGGCCTTGTCGGCCTATGTTCAGTATACGAGTGGTTATTTGGTCTTATAGGCCCGTATGTCTTATGTATAAGTTGGTATCACATGTTGTATTCTACTTATCTCACGCCAGCCTTCCGGCTCGGTTATCTATGATAGTATGACATGAAAAAATACGTTATGTTGGTACTCTGTTGAGTAAGGTACCGGGTGCCCGTCGCGGCCCAACGATTTGGGTCGTGACAAAAGTAGTATCAGCGCGGTTCTGTCCTCAGGAGTCTACAAGCCGTATCTAGTAGAGTCTTGTTTATGGGTGTGTGGTGCACCACACCTATAAGTAGGAGGCTACAGGGCATTTAGGACTGTCACTCTTTCTTCTTACTCTAGATCGTATGGTAGAGATCACTTATAAGAATTCAAATTCCGAACTTCTATTTTATTCATAATAAGACGATGCCTACATTCAGAATGACGGTCGATAAGAGATGTAGTTGTGGAAGTGTTGAGTTAGAGGAACTCGATTTTCCATCTTGCTTATGATGAGTAAATGTGAGGTCTTCAGCAGATCATGCGTGTACTAAAAGGTGTAAGGTTCTTGATAAGGAGCTTTAAGGAAAGAATACTTATCCACTCTTACGGTAAAAAAGAATAACAGAATCGGAAGTTAGACACAAGTTTCAGCAAGTAAAAGGAGCAAGGTGAAGAAGGGTGCTAGATACCCAGTTAATCAGATTATCGTTATTTACCATTTAGGAAGGGAGATATAATCATTTGAGTTACCTTCAACAGTAACAGATGTATGTACAAGCGGCCACACCGATCTCGGTTATGCCCTATGGGAGCTAACAGATATAGTTTAAGAGAAGGATGGGTTATCAGGATCCGGCTGAGGTTAGAGTAAACCAAAATAGTGGATGGATTGGTAGAGTTAGTTGACATTTCCTAAGGATAGTGCAAACATGGTAATGGATCTCCTTGTGAGACGCCTAAATGGTGCAACTCTAAAATAGTACAGCTTGATATGAGTGCTACAAAGATAGGCACTGGAAGCCTGGAAAGGATAAATATTATCTTAGTATGACTCCCGTCCCTAATAGAGAAATAATGCTAGGCAACCCGAAGAGCCAGTGGATGGAGCAAAGGGGAGCTAAACGCAAAAGAATGTCTTGTTGATGTTTTCAGAATAAAGTGATAGACAGAAATGTTAGCAGGAAATAAGAAGAGAGCTAATGAAGCATTAAGAGTAAGATGTGACACATGGATTACAATGGTAGGTCAAACAGATGATAGTATTACAGAGATTATAGTCAAGTGAAGGAAAAGACGAGAGGTGATAGGCCTTGAGACAACAAAAGAGTATAGGCCATAAAGTCATATCCTCATTTCGAGAAATGAGTTCGCAACTCTGACGCGATTACCAAAAGGAAAAGTTAGACCCAGAGTTATTGAAACTAGTATGGATTGGTGAACAAGATAAGCTAAACATGAACTAGGTATTGAGTGATTTGATAATAGTTGGCATCATGAGAATTTTAGATTTCATTCTGGCAATAGTAGAATGGACAACAGAAGAAGATTCATGAGAAATTCAGAGAATGGTCATTCAAGCAGACGCTTCCCTAAAGCAAGAAATGTGAGTAAAGTTAAACTTAAGGAACTGTGTGTGCCAATTACACTAGGTGTCACCATCGTGAGTAAGGAATTTTCTTATCCTTGGTACAGAAGGATTGCCTCAAGGCAAGTAAGGGTCATCGATGATGTGAAAAGACGCCAAAGATGAAGAGGTAACACATCTATAGGTAGATCCTCGTGGCTTCAACTCTTAGTACTCCCCTAAAGGGGGAAATATGGAGTGATGTGGTGTTAAGTCAGAATTAGGTGGTTCTAGTAGCTTTGAAATGGTAAAGGAAGTATGCAACAAAAATAAGAAAGGGATGAGATTGCACTTATTCAAAGCCTACAGATAGGCTACGATCCCAGAATATTATGCAAGTACAACGTCAAGGAGAGGAGGTTAGGGTTCCTGCCCGAGATGTTATTGATAGATAAGGAGCCAGTGCGAGACATAAGTTAAGACAAAGGAAATAACCCAAGAAAGATTACACGAAATATTGATATGAGAATGGGCCAACGAGTAGTTAGTAGTTGATTCAGGAAGAGCCTAGTTATGGCTAGACAAGAGGATACAGACAAATCAATAGATCGTGCAAGATAAACATAGGGAACACCAATATGGGGAATTCGACCTTGCAGTTATGACATCGTGATCCTTGAGAAATATTAGGATAGGATTCGGGTGTGACGACTCGGCCAGTCGTCTCATGAGTTACCGCTCCATTTCCCCTATTTCTGCTTCTTATTGCTTTGTTTATCCGTGTTTTATGATATCGGGTTGGTCGGATTGAATTCAGATTGGTTTTGGTGAAGTTTGAGACACTTAGCCTCTTTAAAGAATGCTTAAGTTGGAAAAGTCAACCGGATGTTGAGTTATATGTTAGAGGGTTCGGATGTGAGTTCCGATGGTTCGGTTAGCTTCGGGAGGTGATTTGGGACTTAGGAGTGTGATCGGATTGGGTTTTGGAGGTTTGGAGAAGATTTAGGCTTGAATTGGTGAAGTTGATATTTTGATGATTTCCGGTGGTAGGCAAGATTTTGATATAGAGGTCGGAATGGAATTCCGAGAGTTGCAGAAGCTTCGTTGTATCATTTGGGATGTGTGTGCAAAATTTCAGGTTATTCGAACGTGGTTTGGTTGGGTTTTTGATCAAAAGCAGAATTCGGAAGTTTTTAGAAACTTAGGCTTGAATCCGAGGTGTTTTGGTTGATTTGATGTTGTTTGAAGTGTTTTGATGATCGGAACAAGTTGGAATAAGGTATTGGGATATGTTTGTGCTTTTGGTTGAGGTCCCGGGGGCCTCGGGGTGATTTCGGATGGTTAACGGAGAAGTTGGATGCTTGTTGCAGCTGCAGATTTTTTGCTTCTGGTATTTCCGCACCTTCGGATTGGGGACCGCAGGTGCGATGCCGTAGGTGCGAGGGAGAAGACCGCATATGCGAGATGGGTCTGGCGAACAGATACCGCAGAAGCGGTCATGAAGGCCGCATCTGCGAAGCCGCAGATGCAGAAGTCCTATCGCAGATGCGATTTTGAGTTTTAAGTGAATAACCGCAGAAGCGGTGGTTTGGTTGCAAATGCGGTACTGCAGAAGCGGGTATTGGACCACAGATGCGGAAAAGTCTGGGCAAAACATATAAGTTAATTCATTTCGCGATTTTGGGTTATTTCACCATTTTTGACTTCGGCCTTGGAGCTTTTTGGGCGATTTGAGAGAGGGATTTCAAGGAAAATTCGTTACGGTAAGGATATTGGACCTAAAACACATTTCTATGGTAGTATTTCATGGATTAAGGCTGTAATATAAGGAATTAAAGGGCTAAAAATGGGGGATTAGGCTTGAGTTTAAGAGGCCCTTAAATGAGGATTTGAGGGGTCATTTGGACTCCGATTTTAGTATTCTTGATATGTATGAACTCGTGGGGAGACAAGGAATCTATTGATGTAAAAATTTCTGAATTTTGAGACGTGGTCCCGGGGGTTGGGTTTTGGTAATTCGGGATTTGTGCCCTTTATTGATTGTTTTCGCTTGGGCTTTGTTGACTTGGCATATTTTGACGTCCTCGTTCGGATTTTGGATAGATTCAACGCGCGTGGAGGCCGATTCAAGGGGCAAATGCGTTGTGAGCTAGAGATTTAGCCGTTTCGAGGTGAGTAATGATTGTAAATGATGTTCTGAGGGTTTGAAACCACGGATTCCACATCGTAGTGCTATGTTGAGGTGAGACACACGCTTGTTGACGAGCGTGGGCTCGTACACTATTGGGGATTGTGACTTGGTCCGTCTCGGTTGATGATTTTACCGCGTATTTGACTGATTTGCTATCATTATGATTTGGGCAGAATGCCATATTTGAGCTTCGTGCCAACTATTTGAACCCTTCGGGGCTTTTTATTGATATTTCCTCACTGCTTTGACTTACTACTTGAACTCAGTCATGTTATTTTCCACTGTTTTACTACTTAGCCGTTTTTACTCAGTTTTGAGACTTAAATGATATTTAAATGATGTTTGGGCTGAGAAACACTATTTTACTATTGCCCGAGGGGCATGTAAGGATTTTTAACTGAGTAATGCCGAGGGCCTATGTTGTGAGGAAACACTGATACTGATTTGAGGCCGAGGGCCTGAGATATGTTCGCCACGAGGTGGCTTGGTTGATATGAGGCCGAGGGCCTATATTTGATGCCACGAGATGGCTTGTTATTGCGCTTGGGCCGTAAGGGGCCCTTCTAGGAGTCTGCACACCCCCAGTGAGCGCGGGTGCCCATTGTGATGTGAGATTGAGCCTGAGAGGCTGGTATTGTTCCGAGATGTTGCCCGAGGGGCGGGTTTGTTGATACTGTGCCCGAGGGGCGAACTTCTATTTGTTTACCTTAACTGTCTGTCAATTACCTGTTTATTGTTGAAAAAGGATTTTACATGACTTTTCACTGGTTTATTGCTTTTAAATGGTTTTACTGCTTCATTATAGAATGCCTTGTGCCTTACGTGTTTTCTTACTTTCAGTCGTTATTTACATTTGTTACTCACCGAGTTGGAGTACTCACTTTACTCCCTACACCCCTGTGTGCAGATTCAGGCGTAGGTGGACCCGCTCCGAGTGCTAATTCATTCCAGCTTCAGGCGGATCTCGAGGAGTCTTTAGGAAGCTGTTGGCGTTCGTAGCCCGGAGCTCCTCCCTATCTCTTTCCTTGTTATATTCTTAGTTCAGTACTAAACTCCGTAGTTACATTTGAGTATTCAGTGTTGTTAGATGCTCGTGACTTGTGACACCTCGGTTAGGGCTGTGTTAGGTTGTATTTTTGCACTTTATTGCTATTATCCGCTACTTAATATTGTTAAGTCATGTTTTAGACTGCTTTGTGTTGTTTAACCGTTTAAAAAAGTAAATTGGGTTTAATTGGGTGGCCTTGTCTTCACGAGAGGCGCCATCACGACCGGGTAGGGATTTAGGGTCGTGACAAGTTGGTATCAGAGCCTAGGTTACATAGGTCTCACGAGTCATGAGCAGGTTTAGTAGAGTCTCGCAGATCGGTACGGAGACGTCTGTATTTATCCTCGAGAGGCTGCAGAACCTTTAGGAAAACTTCACATTCTTGAACTTCTTGTCGTGCGAATTTGTTGATCCGAGTACTAAACGTCTGTTGTTCTATTCTCTCATAGATGGTGAGGACGCGCGCTACCGGTCAGGGTGGATGACCACCAGTACCACCAGCCGGGGCCACTAGGGGCCGAGGACGCGGCCGTGGTCGTGGTAGAGGCAGAGCAGCAAGGGCAGCACCTGCAGATCCACCAGCTGCCCTAGTTCAGGACCAGGTCCCAGCTGTGGACCCTCCAGCAGCACCAACTCAAACACCAGCTGTGCCTATTGTGATTTCGGGTCTTCAGGAGGCCTTGGCTCAGATATTATCAGTTTGCACTAGCCTAGATCAGGCGGTTTCATCCAATACAGCCGCAACTACTTCTCAGGCTGGGAGAGGCAGTCAGACTCCCGCTGCCCGCACACCTGAGCAGGTCGTGCGGGGACTTCAGACGCCGGGGGCACACCTAGCTCAGTCGGTTGCCGCTGCTCAGGATTATGTAGTTCCTGTCATGCCAGAGGATGAGCAGTGTAGGTTGGAGAGATTTGGTAGACTTCAGCCTCCGACCTTCAGTGGAGCAGAGGGCGAGGATGCCCAGGGCTTTTTGGACAAGTGTTAGAGGATGCTTCGTACAGCCGGTATTCTGGAGACTAGCGGGGTCTCTTTCACTACCTATCAGTTTTCAGGACCTGCTTTTACTTGGTGGGAGGATTTTGAGAGGCGTAGGCCTGTTGGTGCAGCACTCCTTTCCTGGCAGCAGTTCTCCGTTCTCTTTCTAGAGAAGTATGTGCCGCAGTCTCGCAGAGAGGAGCTGCGTAGACAGTTTGAGTGGTTGCGTCAGGGGGAGACGACCGTGTCGCAGTATGAGTTGAGGTTCTTTGAGTTGGCTCATCATGCCATCTGGTTGGTCCCGACAGATAGAGAGAGGATTAGGAGGTTTGTCGATGGTCTTACTTATCAGCTCCATATTCTCATGACCAGGGAGGGGGTGACTAGTGCTACATTCGAGGAGGTTGTGGATATTGCCTGAGAGATTGAGTCCGTTCGTCGCCAAGAGCGAGAGGAGAGGGAGGCCAAGAGGCCTCGAGGATCTGGTAGCTACAGTGGTGCTCCTTCGAGGGGCCAGTTTCAGCACGGCAGAGGCCGACAGTTCCGATATGGTTAGTCTGATCGCTCAGGTTATTGGGGGCTCGTCATCGGGTTAGGGTTCCCACAGTTCGCACCAGGGCCTTTCTTCGCTTAGTGCCCTTCCAGCTTAGAGCTCATCCTGTGCTCCTTCTTTTCAGGGATCTTCTATGCCGAGTGCATCTGCTAGTTACTCCGGTGCGAGGGGTCCGCATCAGTCCCCTTCTCTAGCACCTGGGAGTTGTTACGAGTATGGAGAGATGGGGCACATGTGGAGGCAGTGTCCTCGTCGTGTTGCTAGTTCATCCCAGCAGAGGGGCTAGTAATCAGCTTCAGCGCCAGTTGCTCCACCATTACCTGCCCAGCCAGCTAGGGGTGGGGGTCAGTAAGCCAGGGGTTGCCCCAGAGGGGAAGGTCGATCAGGGGGCGGTCAGGCCCGTTTCTATGCTCTTCCAGGCAGACCCGATGCTATCGTTTCAGATGCTGTTATTACAGGTATTGTTTCAGTCTGCCACAGAGATACCTCTGTATTATTTGATCCCGCTTCCACCTATTCTTATGTGTCATCATACTTTGCTCGTTATTTGGGTCACCCCATGAGTTTCTTGCTTTACCTGTCCATGTATCTACCCCGATGGGCGACACTGTTATTGTAGACCGTGTGTACCGGTCGTGTGTGGTGACTATTGGGGTCTGGAGACCCGAGTAGATCTTTTATTATTGAGTATGGTGGTTTTCGATGTTATTTTGGGCATGGATTGGCTGTCTCCGTATCGTGCTATTCTTGACTGTCATGCTAAGACAGTCACATTGGCTATGCCGGGTGTGCCACAGATCGAGTGGCGAGGTGAATGATTATGTTCCTAGTAGAGTAATCTCTTTCTTGAAGGCCTAGCGTATGGTTGGGAAGGGTTGTCTTTCGTATCTTTCCTTTGTGAGGGATGTCAGAGCTGAGGCTCCTAGTATTGATTCTGTCCCAGTTGTCAGGGATTTCCCTGATGTATTTCCTGCAGACCTGCCGGGTATGCCACCGGACAGGGATATTGATTTTGGTATTGACCTGGTGCCGGGCACTCGGCCCATTTCTATTCTGCCGTATCGTATGGCACCAGTGGAGTTGAAGAAGTTAAAGGAGCAGCTTCAGGAACTCCTTGACAAGGGGTTCATTCGGCCCAGTGTGTCGCCTTGGGGCGCGCCGATTCTGTTCGTGAAGAAAAGGATGGCACTATGAGGATGTGCATTGATTATAGGCAATTGAACAGGGTAACAATTAAGAACAAGTATCCTTTACCTCGCATTGATGATCTATTCGACCAGCTTCAAGGAGCGAGGTGGTTCTCCAAGATTGATCTCCGTTCGGGTTATCACCAGTTGAAGATCAGGGATTCGGATATTCTTAAGACGGCCTTCAGGACCAGATATGGTCACTATGAGTTCCTGGTTATGTCTTTTGGGCTGACCAATGCCCCAGTAGCATTCATGCATTGGATGAACAGCGTGTTCCGGCCTTATCTTGACTCATTTGTCATAGTTTTCATTGATGATATTCTGGTATATTCGCGCAGTCAGGAGGAGCAACAGAGCATTTGAGGGTTGTGTTGCAGAGATTGAGGGAGGAGGAGCTTTACGAAAAATTCTCCAAGTGTGAGTTTTGGCTCAGTTCAGTGGCATTCTTGGGACACGTGGTGTCCAGTGAGGGTATTCAGGTTGATCCAAAGAAGATAGAGGCGGTTCAGAGTTGGCCCAGACCGTCCTCAGCCACAGAGATTCGTAGTTTTCTTGGTTTGGCAGGCTATTATCGCCGGTTTGTTCAGGGATTCTCATCTATCACTTCGCCCTTGACCAAGTTGATTCAGAAGGGTGCTTCATTTGTATGGTCGGACGAGTGTGAGGAGAGCTTTCAGAAGCTCAAGACAGCTTTGACCACAGCTCCAGTGTTGGTTTTGCCATCAGCTTCAGGTTCATATACCGTGTATTGTGATACTTCGAGAGTAGGGATTGGTTGTGTGTTGATGCAGGAGGGTAGAGTTATTGCTTATGCTTCTCGTCAGTTGAAGCCCCATGAGAAGAACTACCCCGTCTATGATTTGGGGATTGCTGCCATAGTTCACGCGTTGAAGATTTGGAGGCATTACTTGTATGGCGTATCTTGTGAGGTATTCACTGATCATCGCAGTCTTCAGCATTCGTTCAAGCAAAAGGATCTTAATTTGAGGCAGCGGAGATGGTTGGAGTTGTTTAAGGATTATGACATCACTATATTGTACCATCTGGGGAAGGCCAATGTGGTGGCCGATGCTTTGAGCCGAAAGGCAGTGAGTATGGGGAGTTTGGCATATATTTCAGTTGGGGAGAGACCTCTTGTGGTTGATGTTCAGGCTTTGGCCAATGGTTCGTGAGGTTGGATATTTCGGAGCCTAGTCGGGTATTGGCTTGTGTGATTTCTCGATTTTCCCTATATGAGCGCATCAGAGAGAGCCTGTATGATGATCCATACTTGCTTGTTCTTAGGGACAGAGTTCAGCATGATGATGCCAGAGATGTGTCCATTGGAGATGATGTGGTGTTGAGGATGCAGGGCCGGATTTGTGTGCCCAATGTAGATGGGCTTCGGGAGGTGATTCTGGAAGAGGCCCATAGCTCGCGGTATTCTATCCATCCAGGAGCCGCGAAGATGTATCAGGACCTGAGGCAGCATTACTGGTGGAGGAGAATGAAGAAAGATATTGTGGGAGTTGTAGCTCGGTGTCTCAATTGTCAGCAACTGAAATATGAGCATTAGAGACCGGGTGGCTTGCTTCAGCGGATGGAGATACCAGAGTGGAAGTGGGAGCAGATCACTATGGACTTTGTCGTTGGGCTTCCACGGACTTTGAGGAAGTTCGATGCTATTTGGGTGATTGTGGATAGGCTGACCAAGTCCGCACACTTCATTCCTATCTGTACTACTTATTCTTCCAAATGGTTGGCACAGATATATATCCGGGAGATTGTTCGGTTGCATGGTGTCCCAGTTTCCATCATTTCAGATCGGGGCACTCAGTTTACTTCCCAATTTTGGTAGTCTGTCCAGCGGGAGTTGGGTACTCAGGTAGAGTTGAGCACAGCTTTTCACCCTCAAACGGACGGGCAGTCCGAGCGCACTATTCAGATATTGGAGGATATGCTACGCGCTTGCGTTATTGATTTCGGAGGGTCATGGGATCAGTTTCTACCACTTGCAGAGTTTTCTTATAACAACAACTACCATTCGATTATTCAGATGTCCCCATATGAGGTATTGTACGGGAGGCGGTGTAGATCTCCAGTTGGTTGGTTCGAGCCCGGTGAGGCTAGGCTATTGGGGACAGATTTGGTTCAGGATGCTTTAGATAAAGTGAAGGTGATTCAGGAGAGACTTCGTACAGCGCAGTCGAAGCAAAAAAGTTATGTTGATAGGAAGGTTCGAGATGTGTCCTACATGGTTGGTGAGAAGGTCCTGTTAAAGGTTTCGCCCACGAAGGGTGTAATGAGATTTGGAAAGAAAGGGAAGTTGAGTCCGCGGTTCATTGGGCCTTTTGAGGTACTTCAGAGGATTTGGGAGGTGGCTTATGAGCTTGCCTTGCCACCCAGCTTGTCGAGTGTGCATCCGGTGTTCCATGTTTCTATGCTCCGGAAGTATGTTGGAGATCCGTCTCATGTTCTGGATTTCAGCACTGTTCAGTTGGAGGGTGATTTTACTTATGATGTGGAGCCAACAACTATTTTGGAGCGTTAGTTTCGGAAATTGAGATCAAAAGATATAGCTTCGATAAAAGTGCAATGGAGAGGTCGGCCCATGGAGGAGGCTACCTAGGAGATCGAGCGAGAGATGCGGAGCAGATATCCTCACCTGTTTGAGGCTTCAGGTATGTTTCTTGACTCGTTCGAGGACGAACGTTTGTTTAAGTTGGGGAGGATGTGACGACCCGGCCAGTCGTCTCATGAGTTACCGCTGCGTTTCCCCCATTTCTGCTTCTTATTGCTTTGTTTATCCGTGTTTTATGATATCGGGTTGGTCGAATTGAATTCGGATTGGTTTTGGTGAAGTTTGAGACACTTAGTCTCTTTAAAGAAGGCTTAAGTTGGAAAAGTCAACTGGATGTTGACTTATGTGTTAGAGGGCTCGAATGTGAGTTCCGATGGTTCAGTTAGCTTCGGGAGGTGATTTGGGACTTAGGAGTGTGATCGGAATGGTTTTTGGAGGTTTGGAGAAGATTTAGGCTTGAATTGGCAAAGTTGATATTTTGACGATTTCCGCTTGGTAGGCGAGATTTTGATATAGGGGTTGGAATGGAATTTCGAGAGTTGCAGTAGCTTCGTTGTATCATTTGGGATGTGTGTGCAAAATTTCAGGTTATTCGGACGTGTTTTGGTTGGGTTTTTGATCAAAAGCGGAACTCGGAAGTTTTTAGAAACTTAGGCTTGAATCCGAGGTGTTTTGGTTGATTTAATCTTGTTTGAAGTGTTTTGATGATCGGAACAAGTTAGAATAAGGTATTGGAATATGCTTTTGCTTTTGGTTGAGGTCCCGGGGGCCTCGGGGTGATTTCGAATGGTTGACGGAGAAGTTGGATGCTTGTTGCAGCTGCAGATTTTCTGCTTCTGGTATTTCCGCACCTGCGGATTGGGGACCGCAGGTGCGATGCCGCAGGTGCGGGGGAGAAGATTGCAGATTCGAGATGGGTCTAGCGAGCAGATACCGCAGAAGCGGTCATGAAGGTCGCATCTGCGAAGCCGCAGATGCGGAAGTCCTATCGCAGATGAGATTTTGAGTTTTAAGTGAAAAACCGCAGAAGCGGTGGTTTGGCCGCAAATGTAGTACCGCAGAAGCGTGTATTGGACCGCAGATGCGGAAAAGTCTGGGCAGAACATATAAGTTATTTCATTTCGCGATTTTGGGTTATTTCACCATTTTTTACTTCGGCCTTGGAGCTTTTTTGGCGATTTGAGTGAGGGATTTCAAGGGAACTTCGTTAAGGTAAGGATATTGGACCTAAACACATTTCTATGGTAGTATTTCATGGATTAAGGCTGTAGTTTAAGGAATTAAAGGGCTAAAAATGGGGGATTAGGGCTTGAGTTTAAGAGGCCCTTAAATGAGGATTTGAGGGGTCATTTGGACTCCGATTTTAGTATTCTTGATATGTATGAACTCGTGGGGAGATAAATCTATTGATGTGAAAATTTCTAAATTTCGAGACGTGGGCCCAGGGGTCGAGTTTTGGTAATTCGGGATTTGTGCCCTTTATTGATTGTTTTCGCTTGGGCTTTGTTCCCTTGGCATATTTTGACGTCCTCGTTCTGATTTTGGATAGATTCGACGCGCGTGGAGGCCGATTCGAGGGGCAAATGCGTTGCGAGCTAGAGATTTAGCCGTTTCGAGGTGAGTAATGATTGTAAATGATGTTCTGAGGGTTTGAAACCACAGATTCCACATTGTAGTGCTATGTTGAGGTGAGACACACGCTTGTTGACGAGCGTGGGGTCGTACACTATTGGGGATTGTGACTTGGCCCGTCTCGGTTGATGATTTTACCGCGTATTTGACTGATACTTATTTGCTATCATTATGATTTGGGCTGAATGCCATATTTGGGATTTGTGCCAACTATTTGAACCCTTCGGGGTTTTTTATTGATATTTCCTCACTGCTTTGACTTACTACTTGAACTCAGTCATGTTATTTTCCACTGTTTTACTACTTAGCCATTTTTACTCAGTTTTGAGACTTAAATGATATTTAAATGATGTTTGGGCTGAGAAACACTATTTTACTATTGCCCGAGGGGCTTGTGAGGATTTTTGACTGAGTAAGGCCGAGGGCCTATGTTGTGAGGAAACACTGATACTGATTTGAGGCCGAGGGCCTGAGATATGTTCGCCACGAGGTGGCTTGGTTGATATGAGGCCGAGGGCCTATATTTGATGCCACGAGATGGCTTGTTATTGCGCTTGGGCCGTAAGGGGCCCTTCTAGGAGTCTGCACACCCCCAGTGAGCGCGGGTGCCCATTGTGATGTGAGATTGAGCCTGAGAGGCTGGTATTGTTCCGAGATGTTGCCCGAGGGGCGGGTTTGTTGATACTGTGCCCGAGGGGCGAACTTCTATTTGTTTACCTTAACTGTCTGTCAATTACCTGTTTATTGTTGAAAAAGGATTTTACATGACTTTTCACTGGTTTATTGCTTTTAAATGGTTTTACTGCTTCATTATAGAATGCCTTGTGCCTTACGTGTTTTCTTACTTTCAGTCGTTATTTACATTTGTTACGCACTGAGTTAGAGTACTCACTTTACTCCCTGCACCCCTATGAGCAGATTCAGGCGTAGCTGGACCAGCTCTCGAGTGCTGATTCATTCCAGCTTCAGGCGAATCTCAAGGAGTCTTTAGGTAGATGTTGGCGTTCGCAACCCGGAGCTCCTCCCTATCTATTTCCTTGTTATATTCTTAGTTCAATAATAAAATACGTAGTTACATTTGAGTATTCAGTGTTGTTAGATGCTCGTGACTTGTGACACCCCGGTTAGGGCTGTGTTGGGTTGTATTTCTGCACTTTATTGCTATTATCCGCTACTTAATATTATTAAGTCATGTTTTAGACTGCTTTGTGTTGTTTAACTGTTTAAAAAGGTAAATTGGGTTTAATTGGCTGGCCTTGTCTTCACGAGAGGCTCCATCACGGCCGGGTTGGAATTTAGGGTCGTGACATTGGGGTAGTTAAAGGTACCGTATAAGTGTTAGGGAAATAAAAGAGAGTGCCACTAGGAAAACAGTCAAAATATCAGTTCATGAGCAACCCTACAAGCACAAGGGCGTGGAGGTAAGAACTAAAGATAATTATAGGCGAGGAAGAACATCAAAAATTCCATCGAGTATTCGATGTAATAAGCTCGCAGCTTTAGGAGTGTCAGAAGGTCCTGAAGTACTACAACGAAAGACTAGCTAAGGATATAAGAAAGAAGGCTTCAACCTAAGCACAGTGATCTAAACGAGGAAATGGTCTTGTAGCAACAGTCTCACAACAACATTGTATGCACTTCATAAGAAAGTGGCACTTATCGTGGCTAATGAGCGGGAAATGAACCAAAAGTAATATTCGAGACCATGCACAAAATTTTGGTATGCGTGGGAACTAAGATAAGCTAAGTATGCTCGCAACAAAGGGGCAGAAAGACCAGGAAAAGTAATAGCTTACGTTTAAAGAAAGCTAAGATAGAATGAAAGGAATTATTCGATCAATGAACCAGAGTTGGTTACGTTATGAATGCACTTAAGAGTTTTGAGTATTATCCATGCAGCATATATATTGACAATCATACAGCCGTAGAAGGTTCCAGTATAAGTTAAAAGGAAGAATTGACCCCGAGTCATAAACAAAGGATGGAATTGCTAAAAGAATTGTATAATAGATATTACATAGTGCCATACCATGAGCCGCATATCGGCAGATAGCTTAAGCCTACATAAAGGTTGATTAGAGGAAAGAGAAAACTAAGGAGTTACATCAACTAAGTAAATCAGGAGTTTGATTATTGAACCCAGAAAATTATGGACATAGTGATTGAGAACATGGAAGAGTCACTCTTAAAATCAGAGGTCAAGTTAGAAGAAGACCAGCCTCATAAGAAGTCAGTATAAAGCTCTCATCGAATCATGTAAAAAGGTGCAAGTATTATAATAGAAGTTCAAGTTGTGGATGTGAATTATACCTATATGGAAGGGAGGTCATGAAGAAGATAGAAGATGTGATATGAGACTTTAAAGTAAGGAAGGTAAAGGTGAACAACATATGAGATACTCAAAAGCAGAAGATTGAGAATAGTCCATACTTCGGATAGAAGGCTAGAAGCGCGGGGATTCAATATCCAGGAATGATAGCAGCGTCATCAGTGGCATATCTTCTAGCCTATGGTTTCTAGGTATAGAGAAATCTAGCCAAGAGAGTGAAGATGAGTTAGAGACGATGTGATGTCTCGCTTGATGTTCTGGAATAACATAAGGAAATCTATGGTGCAAGCAAGTTGAAGAAAGGTCGCGAATAGTATAAATAGATACGTAGAGGTCGCAAGCTGAAGTATAGTAAAGCGACGAGGTTTTGTGACAGGAGTAAGGATGAGAAAGGGTGAGTAAGAAGGTGACGAGAATGGATAAGTCCTTGAGATTAAGCCCATGAAATAAGATAGCTGATGGCTTCTCTAAGTTATATAAAGCTCAGTATAGCCTGAATGAACTCAAAGGAATCTAAGACTGGTAGCATTTAGAAGAGATGGAATGCTGCCCTGGTAGTAGAATGAGGGTATGATTGTGATAGACGAAGGTGACGTTTGGGCGTTCAATTGAGTAATGACTTGAAGAGGACTTCATGAATTGTAAAAAACCTAAAATACCCATATAAGGTAAGTCATATTGGGATGCTATAAAGTACGATTATGGAAGCATGGTATCACCCCTTGGTGGATCAGTCTAATCACTTCTGAGGTTCCCCGATGAGACGTCAGCCCTAGTGATTACGTAAGAAGTTTCAAGTTATCAGTGGTAGATTATAGATCAATATTGAGGTGAATCAACAATGGAAAGGAGATTAGGCCATCAGTCTTAAGCATAAGAAATGAGAATAACCTGGAACTTGGTAGTAGACCTCAGTAACGATAAATCAAAGTAAGAGTTATGGTATAGTATGACCTACCTAGATGCAGTAAAGTCATACAGATTGATAAACGGATCTATGAAATAAGATATAGCAATATTCGTAAGTTCGAAAAAGTACAGAGCGAAGAACTTCAATATACCTATAGATGCCCGGAGAGACATCTTATTAAGCGTTGTATATGTTTACAAAGTAAGGACTAGAGATTGGCTAAAAGCTGGAGGAAAAAGGAGAGAAGAATTGCATAGGCACACCTACAAGGTCAGTATCGTAGAGGATGCATCATAGAAGGTAGCAATAGTTACGAGATTGGAAGGACTTCGATCACAAGTCATGGTGTGGGAAAGAGGCCTAAATGGGGGAATGCCCTGGCCTTTGGATTTTCACAGAACAGTTGCCTAGATGTCAAGGAGAGTACTAAAGTATTCGCAAGAACCATAGGTTATGAAAATGATAAGTGCATCAGTCAACATTCGAGGACGAATGTTCCAAAGGGGGGAATGATGTAAAATCCCGCATTCTCGTACATTAAAGTTTCGTCATAAGTTAATCAGCGTAAGTCCGGGAATGGGATTATTTTGAGATTATAAGCATTATGCTATTACAAACAAGTGATGAGTAAATTCGTGAAGGTGAGAGGGGAAGCAAGTCAAAGAAAATGAATTTTCGTCCCAGTTTGGCATGTTGGGATAAAATACGGCCTGAGCTAAAATACTCGGTATTTATGGACTAGTGCCACACAAGGTACCACATGACCATGATAGTAAGGTGTATAAGATATGTGAAAAGTGAGTAGTATTTTAAGTAAGTGAAAATAATTCTTAATTATCTGGGTAATTGATTAATTATTTGATAATGGGACATTACCTAGTTAATTAATAATTAATGGTGGATTAATTGAAGTCTTTGGATAAAGACTAAAGAAAAAAGAGATCAATAATGTTGGATGACTCTTAATCTATGTTGGATTAACGTGGCAGCAACTTAATCTATGTTGGCTTAGTCATCACCTTGGAAAGACTTGGGCACTGATCTCTTATTCATCTAAAGAAAGAGATCAATAACATTAGTCATTGGCTTAGTCATCACCTTGGAAAGACTTAGTCACTGATCTCTTATTCATTTAAAGAAAGAGATCAATAACGTTAGTCATTGGCTTGGTCATCACCTTTGCAAAGTAACGTTATTAGCTCAAAAATTTTGCAATGGTAACGTGAGATTTCTCTGCAATACTACAAGGTCCAATGTGAAATGTTAATTCAAAAAAAAGCCCGGTACAATCTTTCTCAAGAATATCATACGGATTCCCCTACTTCGATCCTACGTTACGTGTTTTCGCAAAAGAGAATCGGTTCAGGTATGTTAAGGCTATCCCTTCTTTCTTTTTGACATGATCCATACGATACGAATGAAACGAGCAAATGCGCAACTTCCATAAAGGACTCTATTCATAAAAGTATTAGAAGTGCCTATATTCTTGAATTCCCGTATGTCTTATTATTCCATCATCTGTTCATGGGTCTCAGAAAGTACGTAAATTGATTTTATGATATTAATCAAAGGCAAAATGGTCTTATGACACTCTGAAAGATTTTATTGACGTACTTCTCATGCATTACATTAATTTACATTTACCCATGACCAGATAGAATTATATACGCGTATATATGTATATATATGTATATGGGATATGGGAAAAGGTTATGACGTTATATACGCACCACCACCTGATCAACTGGTATATGTTGATGAATTTGCCCACAGTGGCCGAGATGATATGATGGGATGCCTTCAGAGGCCTGATGATGTTATGAACCATGTACCTATGCACGACATGACATTCATATGCATATGCATGACACTATAATTATTTCATGTATTACAAAAATGTCCAGACTTACAGGTTGAGTCATTTACTCTATATTTCTTCCACGTCTGTTATATACTTATTTATGTTCCTTACATACTTGGTACATTATTCGTACTAACATCCCTTTTGCCTGGGGACGCTGCATTTCATGTCCGCAGGTCCCGATAGACAGGTCGAGAGCCCTTCAAGTAGGCTATCAGCTCAGCGGAAGATGTTGGTACGCTCCATTTGCTTTGAAGTTGCTTATTTGGTTAGTATCATTTAGGCGTGTATTGTTTGGTATGGCGGGACTCTATCCGACCTTTATGAAAATTATGTATTCTTAGAGGCTTGTGGACAAATATCATGTACGTAAAAGATTGTATGGCCTTGTCGGCCTATGTTCAGTATACGAGTGATTATTTTGGTCTTATAGGCCCGTATGTCATATGTATACGTTGGTATTACATGTTGTATTCTACTTATGTCACGGCAGCCTTCCGGCTCAGTTATCTATGATAGTATGACATGAAAAGATACGTTATGTTGGTACTCGGTTGAGTAAGGTACTGGGTGCCCGTCGCGACCCATCGGTTTGGGTCGTGAGACATGAATTCAAGAATTCACATGAATTCTTTCTTTGATAAATCCATACGTTACTTTGTAGTAGGCATCTCCATGTTTATAGTTTAGAGAAACTTTGTATATTAGTGGGTGTGGGCCCCATTTATAGGGATTATTTATCCAAATATTCTCCTAACACGCCACCAATTATAAAGACTAATGAGTCATTTGGTTGAATGGCACATGCTGCCACGTTACTACACTTAAACTTATCCAAAATTTCACCCCTTCTCCTTAATCAATTTATTAATCCCCCACTAATCTAATAATTAACCAATTACCCACATAATTAATAATTATCTCAGATTACATAAAATACTACTCACTTTTAACACACTTTATATACCTTACTATCATGGTCATGTGGCACCTTGTATGGCACTAGTCCATGAATACGGGGTATTATAGCTTGGATCGTATTTTATCCCAAAATTGCCAAACTATGATGGAACTCATTTTCTTTGATTCGCTTACCCTCTCACCTTCGCGAATAACTTATCATTTGTTCGAAATAGCGTAATACTTATAATCCCAAAATAAATCTCATTCCCGAACATACGTCGATTAACTTATGACGAAGCCTTAACGTACAAAAATGCGAAATGTAACATCTCATTTCCGAGCTTATATCAATTTACTTATGGCGTACTTCCATGTAGGAAAACATGGGGTTTAACACCCGAGGCTCGGGTGAGTTTCAGATAGGCTATGGAGTGTTTTAACTTAGAAAAATTTTCTGGTGTGCTTCAAGTTTGTAGACTTTGCATTTGCAAGGTCTGGCTCGCAAATTCAAGCCTCATATTTGCGAAAAACTCATCGCAATTGCGAGCAATTGGGCTAGTAGGTGGACTTTGCATTTGCGAAGATAAGGATCGCAATTGCGATCATCTCAGGATGCATTTGCGATCATCTCAGGCCGCATTTGCGAACAATAGTTCGCATTTGTGAAGGCAGCAGAGATGCGAGCAGTTCGCATTTGCGAAGCTTTTCTCGTAATTGCGAAGCTTAGGTTGCAAATGCGACATCTGCAGCTGTGTAAAAATGAAGTTAGACGGGATTTTCATTCATTCTTTAATTTTTCAAATCCTAGAACCCTAAGGGCGATTCTTCCAAGACCAATTCTTCCCCAAAACTTTGGTAGGTGATCCTAACCCACTTTTTTTCAATTTCCCATCACATTTCATGAATTTCCAACCTAAAATCTTTGATTTCCATGGTAGAAATTAGGAATTTTTGGAAGAATTTGGTTTTTTTGCAAATTGGGGATTTAGACCTCGATTTGGGGTCAGATTCCGGAACTAATTACATATTTGGACTCGGGGGTGAATGGGTGAATGGGTTTTGGTCCGAACCTCGAGTTTCGACCAAGCAGGCTCGGGGGTCGATTTTTGACTTTTGGGGGGG